>NW_026263667.1:0-175451 GCF_009650485.2 Drosophila albomicans
TTTCCGATTTTTTACATTTTTTCATTTTCTAAAATTTTTCCGATTTTTGCATTTTTTTTATTTTCCAAAATTTTCCTGATTTTTACATTTTTTCATTTTCCAAAGTTTTTCCGAATTTTACATTTTTCCATTTTCCAATATTTTTTCCGATTTTTTACAATTTTTCATTTTCCAAAAATTTTCCGATTTTAAAATTTTTTCATTTTCCAAAATTTTTCCGATTTTTACATTTTTTCATTTTCCAAAATTTTTCCGATTTTTACATTTTTTCATTTTCCAAAATCTTTTCCGATTTTTAAATTTTTTTATTTTTCAAAATTTTTCCGATTTTTACATTTTTTTATTTTCCAAAACTTTTCCGATTTTTAAATTTTTTCATTTTCCAAAATTTTTACGAATTTTACATATTTTCATTTTCTAAAATTTTTCCGAATTTTACATTTTTTCATTTTCCAAAATTTTTCCGATTTTTACATTTTTTCATTTTCCAAAATTTTTACGATTTTTACATTTTTTTATTTCCAAAATTTTTCAGATTTTTACATTTTCCAAAATTTTCCGGATTTTAGATTTTTTCATATTCCAAAATTTTTTGGATTTTTACATTTTTGCATTTTCCAATTTTTTTCCGATTTTTACATTTTTTCATTTCACAAAATTTTCCGGATTCTTACATTTTTTCATTTTTCAAAATTTTTCCGATTTTTACATTTTTTTTTTCCAAAATTTTTCCGATTTTTACATTTTTTCATTTTCCAAAATTTTTCCGATTCTTACATTTTTTCATTTTTCAAAATTTTTACATTTTTACATTTTCCAAAATTTTCCGGATTTTTACATTTTTTCATTTTCCAAAATTTTTCGATTTTTACATTTTCATTTTGCAAAATTTTCCCGATTTTTACATTTTTTCGTTTCCCAAAATTTTTCCGATTTTTACATTTTTTATTTTTCCAAAATTTTTCCGATTTTTAAATTTTTTCATTTTCCAAAATTTTCCCGATTCTTACATTTTTTCATTTCACAAATTTTTCCGGATTTTTACATTTCTTCATTTTCCAAAATTTTTCCGATTTTTACATTTTTTATTTTCCAAAATTTTTCCGATTTCTAAATTTTTCATTTTCCAAAATTTTTTCGATTCTTACATTTTTTCATTTTTCAAAATTTTTACATTTTTTTCATTTTCCAAAATTTTTCCGATTTTTACATTTTTTTATTTTCCAAATTTTTTCGCGATTTGTGCTAATCCAGCCTCTTTTAGGAATTCAATAGGCATCCTAACATCCGCTCCGTCGTTCTCAAACGTGGATTGGAGAATACGTCCCTTGTATCCATTCACAATCTGCTTGATTCTTCCGTCCACCGGTTGGATAGAGTTGTATTTATGCAACTCGGTGCGAGCGTGGAAATGCCATTGCATACCTGCAGGTAGATAATGCTGGCAGGAATAGCAATACTGATGGTGGTACATTGATGGTGTTGGTGGTGTTGTTGAAGTTGTTGATGTTCTCGGGATTCATTGTTGATGTTTTTGTTTTGTTGGTTAAATGAAATAAAGTTTGATTATTGTAGTATTGGTTTTAACCCTTTCGGGACTACTGGGACAATACGCCCCAACATTTTTCATTACATACTGGGACAATACGTCCCAAAATTTTTCATTGCATCGTATTTTCTATAATTTTAATGCTAGAGCACTTGTGAAATATCCCAAACACAGTTTTAAGTGTCTATTTCATAATGTAAACAAAAAAGTAACGGTGAATATCTTCGGATTGGGATTATATGTCCCAGGATAAAAGGACGAATTCAGGATTTCCAAGTATGCAGTACATAATTATTTTTAGTCATCTTTCAGAATCTAAAAAAGGATTTTCTCTAACTATCTTGGTTTTCGAAATAAAACCCCGTCCCGAAAGGGTTAAATTATTTGTTCGTTTAAACAAATTTGGTTACGACGATGTTGATATTGTTTGTTAATAATCAAATCAAAGTTATTTTCACTGCACAATAATAATAATTAGCTTTCGACGAGGGTTTTATTGTTAATGTTGAAGTTATAAACAATTTTCACTGCACAATTATTCACATAACAATTTTTAAATATGGTTAACTTTGGAGAATCGCGGAGCCGATGTGTATGTTCGAGTCACAAACTAGAAGTGATTGTAAGGACTTTAGGTTTCTGGATGAAGACCAAGGAAAATTTAATATTGGGCGAATGTCGGTGAGTATTCATGGTTGCACTGCGTTACCGATCTTTTTCGCACATTCGTCACGTCTTGGTTATAATATTCGATGTCTTGGAAATGGTGTTGTGCTCTCGTCTGAATTCCATCACGTTCCCACCCTTTCTTAACGTTCATCACGTGATCCTTCCTCCGCTCCGATTTCGAATACATTCGAATTAATGAGATAAGTGAGCGTGGCGCCTTCGATCGTTTTACAGGTAGCGATGAGCTTCCGAACATATTTCATCACATTTCGTAACGTCGTGTTAGACGTTCACGTATTCGATCGTCTTGGATGTTGTGTTGTGCCACGTTTCAGTCCTTTCGTTTCGTAACGCTCCGATCGTCTACGTTCGTTAATGATAAGAGCGTATCACATTTTCGTAGCACGTGTTCATAGCACGTGTTCGTAGCACGTGTTCGTAGCACGTGTTCGTCACACGTTTTCGACCACGATCTACGAATCGATTTCGACTGCGACCCCGAGTGCGACCTCGACCCCGACCCCGACCACGACCCCGACTCCGAAGGATCGATAACGGATTTGCGTGACGAAACGCCCCCGACCCCGCTCCCGATCCTTTCATCGCCCCGTCTCGGGTCACGTACGATTCGTCACACAAATCCCACACTTGACATTTCCACAGGTGACCCTAATTAAATTGCATCTTTATTACCTCACACTTGACATTTCCACAGGTGACCCTAATTAAATTGCATTTTTATTACCCCACACTTGACATTAATGACAGGTGACCCTAATTAACACTTCCTTGCACAAGAATTATATTTGTGAGAAAACTTAATATTCCAACTACTTGTCGGAAGTTGAGAAACTTTTCCATCTTATCTCCAAGACCAGCGGGGAAGCCCATGTCATAGTATCAAAGGCTCCTTTGACAAATGAAGAACAAAGGGTTGCTCGTAAACAGTCAGCTAAAAATTTTGTTTAATTTGCCCGCCATTGGGCAAGAGTCGGGTGCATCTATTCAGGAGCTGCAGAGCACCATTCAAGGGTGCCTGACGGCCGTAGAGCACTCGAAAATCAACATAGCGAATTGGGATTGAATCCTGGTTTTCTTGTGTTCTTCGAGGCTGCCTAAGTTGACCCTTTCCAACGTGGGTTGACATAAACGCTTTTCTTCTAGAGCGGTATCGCACCCTAGAAGCGATAGCTGAAGTGTCATCCAGCACGAACGCTCCGACGGTTTCACGAGCCTCACGCAAAGAGGCCCCCGTCTCCAAGCGGGTCAACTCTTTTGAGAGTAGCGTGACTTCGAAAACCCAGTTCTGCAAATTGTGTTCCCGAGAGAATCATCCGATTCGCTTATGCCCTCGTTTTCTTCAGATGGGTGTCAACGAAAGGGACAATCACATTAAGCAACAAAAGCTGTGCTTGAATTATTTCGCTGCTTTACATGCAAGGGTCGTCATCATACACTCTTGCATCGAGTGAACCCGACGCCGACAGTCACAAACCCCACTCCATCCCCGATCCCCAGTCATTCCTGGCAGTTAACACACAAGGTGTTCTGCTGAGCACAGCTGTTATTCACGTCTGCCATCTCGGCGTCCGCTATACAGCTCGGGCTCTGATCGATTCCGGATCAGAGGCCACTTTCCTTTCTGAGGAATTGTTCAAGCGCTTGAGGATGCCGTATACATCCGTGAAAGCCCACGTCTCTGGGCTGTGGCAGCCCAGCCCCGCAAGTAATTCCAATTCTTAATTGGCTCCCCTGTCAGACCAGATTTGCAGATTGAGGCGGGATTAGATTAGCGGGAAATCTGCCCTCATGCACCATCCCACAAGCAATCCTCGATAATCTGCCAAGCATCCTGCTGGCAGACCCCAAGCTTTTTGAAAGTTCGCAGATTGATGTGCTGCTAAGCGCTGATATCCTCCCGTCCATTCTACTTGGCGGCTCTCATCCTATCGTTTGTGGGACCTCCGGTTCGGTTGGATCCTGACTGGCCCTGTGTCGGGATCCACTTCTTAGTCCATTTCGTCCTCTTCGGCTCGACTGTCCGTCGAGCGAACTCCGCCATTGGAGGTACCCCTCTCCAAATTTTGGGAGATGGAGGACCTTCCGGCTAGCCCAGCGAAAGAGTCTGATCTTGTCTGTGAGGCTAATTTCAACGCCGTGACCGTGCGAACCTCAACTGGTCGCTATATGGTCTCGCTCCCATTCCGCGATTCTGGTTACGTTGACCTGGGTCACTCGAGGGCTACCGCTCTCGCTCAGTCCTGAGAAACGAGAGCCGTTTAAAGAGAAACGACTCTCTGAAGGAACAATATGACTCCGTTATTCAGATGTATCTGGATTTGGATCATATGACTCAAGTCCCCCCATCTAGTTCCGGCAACTATTAATTGCCGCATCACGCTGTTCTCAAGCCCGACAGCACCACCACAAAGCTTCGCGTTGTATTCAACGCCTCCAGCCCGACTTCAAACGGGAAGAGTCTGAACGACATCCTCTACACTGGGCCAATCCTTTAATCTGACCTAACCATTCAAATCCTGAAATGGAGGTTTTTCCAATTCGTTTTCAACGCCGACATCACCAAGATATATCGGCAAATCCTTGTGGATCCCAAACACACCCGGTTTGAAAGGTTGCTCTTCCGTACTCGAGACGAGAAGTTATGCGACTTTGAACTCAACACAGTCACCTTTGGAGTGAACTGTGCTCCGTACCTGGCTATCCGCGTTCTGCATCAACTTGCGAGTGATGTTCGCGACCGGTACCCCCTAGCTAGTGACATCATCGCCAATTATATGTACGTTGATGACGTCCTAGCTGGAGCTCACACTAAGCAGGCTGCGGTGTCTGCTATATATGAGCTTCGAACAGCGCTCGAGAGTGCTGGGTTCCCTTTGCGTAAGTGGACCTCGAACTCGAAAGATGTGCTGAAAAGAATCCCTAAGGAACACTTGCTCTGTGCAGACTTCCTCGAGATCGACGAAGCTAGTGTCGCAAAGACGCTAGGTATTCGATTGCGGGCCACGTTCGACGAGTTCTTTTTCGTCACCGCCGAGATGGTGTCCAAACCATCTTTCACCAAGAGAGAAGTACTGTCGCAGATCGCCAAGTTGTTCGACCCAGCAGGTTGGCTTGCTCCCGTAGTCACTTGGGCCAAAATTTTCATGGATCTGGAAGCAAGAAAACGGCTGGGACGACTGCTTACCGGCGGACCTCACAAAGCAGTGGACCAGTTTTTTTGCAAAATTATTCGTCCTTGCAGGACATCCGCATTTCCAGATGGACCAAGTACACTCCCGGCGCAAAAATCCAATTCCACGGTTTTTGCGACGCCTCTCAGAGCGCGTATGGAGCCGCTCCTTATGCACGAGTGGAAACGGCCGGACAAGTCTTTGTGAGCCTCCTAGCAGCGAAGACTAGAGTTGCACCTATCAAGACGGTCTCTCTACCTCGTCTTGAGCTGTGCGGAGCTCTCCTGTTGGCAGAATTATCCGCCGCCCTCCTACCACATTTTCCCATTTTCACTATAGTTCTGGCATGGCTGGATAAGCAGCCATGCAAGTGGACCACTTTCGTGGCTAACCGAGTGGCCAAGATTCACTCGGTGAATGGCACTTGGCAACATGTTCGTTCCGAACACAATCCAGCCGACCGCGGCTGCCAGGTGTCTCGCCGCAAGAGCTATTGGCCAGTCGCCTTTGGTGGCAGGGACCTGAATGGCTGACGCACTCACCAGCGCAGTGGCCTTCACCAGTCATTGGGCTCGATACCGAATTGGAGTGGTCCATGAAGCGCAAGTCCTGTGTGAGGACTTCCTCGACCGTTTCTCCAGGTTCGATCGAGCGCTCCGAGTGTTTGCGTATGTGCGAAGATTTGCCCAGCGTTGCCGCCATCCTAAGGTCTCGTTTCCAGAGACTCTCAGCTCTCAAGAGCTTGCAGAAGCTCAAGAGAGGCTGATTGTACATTCTCAGAACCGGGTATACACGGAAGAGTGTGCTTCCTTCCGGTCCCATAACCGTTTAATCGGGTCAAGCGATATCCTAAGCTTGAATCCGTTCCTTGACAAGCAAGGGGTCCTGCGTTCCTGTGAACGCGTAAGAGCGTCCACCTCCTTATCTTACGACGAACGGCATCCAGTAATACTCCCGTTCGACTGCGTGTTTTCACGCCTCCTGGTTTCGTTCACGCATCAAGTCTCCCTCCATGGAGGCAACCAATTGGTGATGCGGCTGGTCCGAACCAAGTTCTGGATTCCCAAGCTAAGGAACTTGGTGAAGACAGTAATTGGCGCATGCAAGACCTGCGTGATACATCGCCGCAAGCTCCAGTCGCAGCTTATGAGCGATCTCCCAATCGCTCGGTCGACCTTTTCGCGACCATTTACTAACACCAGAGTAAACTTCGCCGGTCCCTTCGACGTTAAGAGCTACGTCGGACGGAGCTGCAAGATTACGAAGGGTTATGTATGTGTCTTTGTGTGCTTCAGCACGAAGGCAATTCATCTTGAGGCGATCACGGATCTGACAGCGGAGAAGTTCTCGGAAGCTTTTTCCCGATTCGTGACACGGCGTGTGTGCCCTCTTCACATGTACTCTGACAACGGGAAAACGTTCGTCGGAGGCTCCTCAATTTTGACCAAAGATCTTGTCGAGAGCACCCGCAATCTGATCCTCACCAAACGCAGCCATCAAGGTCTTGCATGGTATTTCAACCCACTTGGTGCCCCTCACGTGGGGGGTCTGTGGGAAGCAGGCGTCAAGAGTTTCAAGACGCATTTCTACAAAACGGTTTCCTCCGTTAAATATACGTACGAGGAACTCTCAACCCTCCTGGCGAAGATTGAAGCGTACCTCAATTCACGGCCTGTGCCGGTCAGAGGATGTAAGCGACTTGGTGGCCCTCAGTCCCGGTCTTTTCCTGATCGGGGATCCGCTACTCTCCATGGCGGAGCCAGAATCCAGGGAGGATGTGGAGTCCAACCGCAATCGCTGGCAACGGCTCAAGGCTCTCCATCAACATTTCTGTGTGCGATGGAAGAATGAGTATTTGAAGGAGTTGCATAAGCGGAATAAGTGGCAGTTAACCTCACGCGACCTCCAAATCGGTGACATGGTGATCATCAGAGAGGAGAATATACCACCACAAGTATGGCGCCTTGGTCGTGTGCTGACCACTTGCCCGGGCGCAGACGAAAGGGTCCGTGTGGTAGACATCCAGACGTGTCGTGGTGTTTTTCGTCGACCAGTAGCAAAAAGCTGGTCCAACAGGACCCACGCTCTGAATCTCCCACTCTTCTCTCTACTGCCATCCACTATCCTGTGGTTTCTCATCGGGCTTATGCAACTCATACCGCGCCTTTTTCATTTAATCCATTGTTTTTTTTTTCTTGTTCTCTTCCATTTGTTTTTCCTTTTTTTCTCTTTCCTTTTTCATCCCATTACAGAAGCTCGTTCTGCTCCCTCTCCGACGAAGTCTGCTTGATAAGGCCTCCGACAGCCGTCTCTCCGAGATGGAGACGGAGCCCTCTTCTATACCGGTGACACCGGTTACTCCGCGTGGGGTTTCCGTGCCTCGCCGGGTCACCCCCAGCGTGGTGGGAATGTGCCTCCCGGTACAGACTCGTTCCGCTGTAGGGTGCGCCGCGGTGTCCACGCACTGCGCAAGTGTCAGCGTTTCGCCCAGGTGACGCCAGAGAAGCGGCACCGGGCAGTACTTGTCCATAAGTACTGTCCCAACTGCTTGGCTCATCAGCACTCCGGGGGAACTTGCCGCAGCGGTGGACGGTGCAGGTATTGTGGCGAAAACCACCGCCGGAGCCGCGTTCCAAGTGGCGGATGGCGCGCCAACCCAGGGGCTGACGCGACCAACCAGCACCCTCCCGAGGAAAACCACCAATCTCGACCCGGTTCAACAGGCCCACTGCCCCACACATGACGTTGACGGCACTACTCCAGTGCAAGGGAGTGAGCATTCTCCCCACCGCGGCGGTCTGTCTAGACACGGGGAAGACGGCCTTCGAAGCGCGAGTGCTCTTGGATCCGTGCTGTCCAGTAAGCCGCATCAGCGAGTTGATGGCAGTGGACCTCTTAATCACTTGCCTGGGCGCAGAAGGAGTTTGCACGGCGACGTTGCGCACCATCTCATCTTCAAGACGGATCCACAGTTGCGGACATCGACGCCCACTAGGACTGTCACGCCGTCCGAGTCCAGTTTCTTCAGCAACCTCGTGTTGGTTGACAAGGACTGGAAAAGAACTCAAAGCTTTTCGCTCACCAATAATGCGCTCGAGCGTAAGAAAGCACTCAAGTTCCAATGCTCTCAACTTCTCTCTCTCCCAAAACTCTCCACCGCTATGCGCGGCTCGGCACTAGATCAGCGAAATGCCGTCGGCATTTTGCTAGGTCAGTGTCAAATTTCGTTTCTTGAACAGCGCACTATGGTCCGGATTCCCGATTTGGTGGCATTAAATCGAATATTGCATCTATCGAGCTGAAACTCGGCATACTTCAATAATAGACCACTCTAAATATTTAAGCAAACTTTCAAGTCCAACTGCCCATGTACACATCATAACGTATACGTGATATTTTCTTTAAATTTATTTTCTTAAACATATTTTTATTATTTTCTTTTATTTCATACTTTTTTTATATTTCTAATAAAGTCTTATTTCATTGTGTTTTTTTTTATTCTATATTAATCTGTTACAAGAAGTCAAAACTAAAAATATAAGTGTAAGCATATACATATGTATTCAGTCCTTTTCTACGGCTAATTCAAATGAAAATGGATTTATTTCATTTGATTCAGAATCATCTGAGTTATCTAATATATCATTAAAACTTTCGTTATTAAGAAAAGACTTTGTATTGCTTTGAACATTATTATAGGGTGCTTCTAAGAGTTCGATTATATCTTGGTGAAGCGGTTGTTTCTTAAGACGTGCTGTCCTTTTCTTGACTTGAGATAAGTGTATCTGATGAGTCCATAGATCTGTGGAAAACATCCATCAAATTATTTATTCGGGAATTTCTTCGAGCATGTATTTGCCTATCACGTTTGTAAAATTTATTTCGTGCTTCTGAAGCTTTTATCCCAAGACAGCCAACCAGGACTACTGATGCAGCTATTATTTACGATCCATGTATTAGAATCTTCTTTAAAGTTTGTGACCACGGGTAATGTAATGTATATAGTCGAATAGTTTTATCGGAGAATTTTTGAAATATTTGAGGATCGACTGCAAATACGCAGTTAATATCTACTAGAATAGTATGCAGACTATTAATTAGCTCCAAGTCGAGTTCTAAAATGGATGCAAATAATTTTGTATTAGAAAAAGCCTTTCTAGCTGTATTGCCATCGTTCGTGTTTCCGCTGTCATTCTGTTTCGGCTTATCTACATGCAATCCCATTTCTTGCTACATTGGCTTTTGTACATCTCCTTTTTAAGAAATCATATCGAGTTTGTCACTATCGAGTCTTGCTTGCAATTTTTTAAACTTCAATCTATAAGATATTTTTAGAAGTAATTCAAAACAAGTAAGAAAGCTACATTCGAGTGTACTCGACTGTGAGATACCCGTTCCGGGTAAGTGGGCCTGTCAAAAATTTGAAACAAACTTTATCTGCGAGCAAACATAACAAATGCTGCTGAAAAAATTATAGCTTTGTGTCTTATAGTCTCTGAGATCCAGTGTTTCCTATGGACGGACGGACAGACGAACATGGCTAGATCGTCTCGGCTATTGACGCTGATCAAGAATATATATACTTTATAGGGTCGGAGATGCCTCGTTCTACCAAAATTATAATACCCTTCTACCCTATGGGTAGCGGGTATAACTACAGCAGAGGGTAAGACACTTATCAGGAACGTATCTCATGCCAAGAAGATTCCAACAATGACAAGCGAGGCAGCGGCATCTTGTAACGTACAACGAAAGGAAGCACAAGGCGACAGGGCTATCGGCATTTGCGGGGCACGCTTTAGAGTTCGGCTCTAGTTCGCCGGCTTTTCTTATACCAATAGCCCTTTCCTTAGCTGCTCACTATTATTAATTGAAGATCAGAAAAAAGCTAGCCGGAAAGAGGAAGAAAAATCCAAAAAAAAAAAATCAAAAAACAAAGAGAGAGTGAGAGAGAAAGGGAAAGAGAGAGAGAGCGAGAATTAGGGTAGGTCATCACAGCTGTTATGTGATGAATGTCCCCTCCCAACCTACGATTACTGCATCAGAGCATGGCTCTGGTGATCCCTTGTAACCCTACGACAGTGGTGTCACTGGCTTGACTCGGCTAAATAAGGACCAAATTAATTCATGGTTTATAAGATTTAATTAATAAGAAATGTTAAACAATAATGCATTATAAACAAAAAAAAAAACAAAAATTATTAATAATAATAGTATAAAAGGATAGTTGTAATATTATAATAGTTTTTCCTTTTAAATATATGAATGTGTCGGAGAGTGAGTAAGGCAGCATCTCGTGTCGGCACTGCGTAGTTGTAGATGCGTATCGGCACATTGACACTGCGTAGTTGCTTGTGCGTTTCGGCATATTGGCACTGCGTAATTAAGAGGGTGCATGTTAGATTGCATCATTCTTTATTTGCGCTTTGTTTGTTGTCCGCATTTTGACTCTTTGACAAGTACAGTTACTGCGACGAGACGCTGTCACTGAGTGTGGGTCGATGGCTATGGCGTAGGCAGTAAGAGGATCGAGCGGGCAGTGTGCTCATGCAATCGCCTGTGGGAGCATCGAAACTCGCTTCGCGATAATGAGTAATCAGACTTCGAGAGAACAGACTCCGACAAATGTATTTTTATTGCACCGCTTTGTATTTTAATTCGTTTTCGCTTACTGCATATTTTTTATTCATATAATGATAGTTTTTCGATTTTTGCAAGTTCTTTTTAAAGTTTTTATCTATCCGATTTAATAATTTCAATTTATTTGCCATGCGTTTCTTTTATCTCTATATGTTGCGTGTATGTGCCTATTGAATTATGTTAATAAAATGTATGTGCCTTCAATAAAAAAAAACTTACAGACAGAACTCCCGCGGCGGCGATCAATCTCCGGCGAAGTACAGGAACATTATTATTAGGTGGCACTACAACCCATTTCGGGTTTTGGCCGACCTCAGCGTCTCCCTCCAGGCGCCTCTGCTCTTCGCGCGCTTCCTCCAATCAGAAATACCCAGTAGATTGAGGTCCTGCTCTACTTGGTCCTTCCATTGATCGTCCCCTTCGTCGTCGCCCGTAATCGACTCTCGCTTCGAATACCTTCTGAGCTGGAGATTCTTCATCCATACGCACAACGTGGCCGAGCCATCGCAGACGTTGTATCGTGATGCGCCGGACCACGTCCACGTCGTCGTACAACTCGTACAGCTCGTGGTTCATCCGAATACGAAAGTCGTCCCCAATCCGAACGGGACCGAAGATCTTGCGAAGAATTTTTCTCTCGAACACTCCAAGCGCTGCTGCATCTGTGATTGACACTACCCATGCTTCTGCGCCATATAAGAGCACGGGTAGGATGAGTGTCTTGTAGAGTGCTAATTTTGTTCGGCGAGAGAGGTCTCTATTGCACATTTACCTACTCAGACCAAAGTAGCACCTATTGGCAAGTGTGATTCTTCGCTTGATCTCCAGGCTGACGTCATTTTTGGTGTTAATGGCAGTGCCAAGGTACGTGAACTCGTTGACCACTTCGAACGTATAGCTGTCTTCTACCACATGGGAGTCTAGGCACCGCGCCTCCCTGCTTGTCGACAGCATATACTTCGTCTTGCCCTCGTTTACCGCCAAACCCACTTTTGCTGACTCTTTTTCGAAAGCGGAAAATGCAGCAGTGACATCACGCTTGCTGCGGCCAATGATGTCAATATCATTAGCGCAAGCAAGGAGCTGGACACTTTTATAAAAAATAGTGCCAGCTCGATGTACACCGGCTTTCCGCAAGACCCCTTCCATCACGAAGCTGAAGAGGTTGCACGACAGGGGGTCGCCTTGTCTGAAACCTCGAACGGTATTGAAAGGTTCAGAGAGGTTCGTTCCTACCTTGACAGAACTGATGGTGCTGCTCAATGTCATCCTGCAAAGACGTATCAGCTTTGCAGGAATACCGAACTCAGACATGGTGGCATATAGGCGTTCTCTTGTCGGGCTATCGAATGCAGCTTTGTAATCGATAAAGAGATGGTGTGTGTCAATTCCATTTTCGTGGGTTTTCTCCAGGATTTGGCGCAATGTGAAGATCTGGTCTATGGTGGATTTACCAGGTCTGAAGCCGCACTGATAAGGTCCGATCAGTGTGCTGGTATACGGCTTCAGTCGTTCACATATTACGCTCGATAGGACCTTATATGAGATGGCAATCAGGCTAATTCCCCGGTAGTTGGTGCATATCGTCGGGTCGCCTTTCTTCAGTACAGGACAAAGGACGCTGAGATTCCAATCGTTGGGCATGCTTTCTTCTAGCCATATTTTGGAGAAGAGCTGATGCATGCACCTTATCAGCTCTTCGCCGCCGGCCTTAAACAACTCTGCAGGCAGTCCATCAGCACCGGCTGCTTTGTTGTTTTTGAGTCGCATAATAGCAACTCGGACCTCGTCATGGCTAGGTAGTGGTATATCCACATTGTCATCGATTGGTGGTATCGGGCTGCTTCCTCCAATGGCGGGATTGGTGCCGTCATCGCCTGCTAGCAGCTTGGAGAAATTCGCCCTCCATAACCTCAGCGTGCACTGCGTATCTGTAACCAGATTCCCATTTTCATCTCGACAGTTAGATGCTCCGGTCTTGAAACCTTGTGTCAGACGGTTGACTTGTTGGTAAAATTTTCGAGCATCATTTCTGTCCTGCAACACCTCGAGTTCCTCGCACTCTCGCTTTTCTTGCTCCCGTATTTTCCGTCTAAAAAGTCGCCTCTCTTCCTTCGTTTTCTCCCTGTAACGTTCACACGTAGTTCGCGTTGCGCCAGACTGCAGCGTTCTTCTGTAGGCGGCGTTTTTTGCCGCAGCTGCGACGCGACACTCCTCGTCATACCATTGGTTCCGTGTGGGTGGGCGCTTGAACCCAATGGCTGTTTCAGCGGCAGCTCGCATGGAGTGGGATATGTGCGCCCAGAGTCCACTGGCGTCAACAGGAAGAGGGGTAGGTTGGTGGAGCAGTTCCGAGAGGTGAGTGGAGTAGGCTGTTGCTGTCCGTTGTGATCGCAGCCTAGTGACGTCAAGCTTTCGTTGCGTGATAGGACGTACGTTTTTCGCTCCGCATAGCCGCATGCGTATCTTGGCTGCGACAAGATAATGGTCCGAGTCTATGTTGACTCCACGAAACGTACGCACGTCCATCACGCTTGAGGCATGCCTTCCGTCTATCACAACATGATCAATCTGGTTGCGCGTTTTTTGATCAGGGGACAGCCATGTGGCCTTGTGGATGTCGAGGTGCCGAAATCTGGTGCTACTCACTACCATGTTTCGCGCCGCGGCGAAGTCAATCAGCCTGAAACCGTTGTTCGAGGTGGTCTCATGGAGGCTGAATTGACCGACGGTGCGGTCAAAGATGCGTTCGCGCCCAACCTTTGCGTTGAAGTCCCCGAGAATGATCTTCACGTCGTAATTTGGGCAGCGGTCGTATGTGTCCTCGAGTCTCGCGTAGAATGCATCCTTAGCAGCATCGTCTTTCTCCTCCGTCGGGGCGTGCGCGCAAATTATGCTAAGATTGAAAAATCTAGATTTGACGCGGATTGTAGCCAGCCGTTCACTCACTGGGGTGAAGTCTCCGGCTTACTACAAATCCGCATCCAAATTCGCGCCTCTCCGCATGGCAGCTGTAGTAAATATCGCAGTTTGCTCGCTTGGAGCAACCTTGTCCTGTCCATATCATTTCCTGGATGGCGGTAATGTCAGCCTTTTATTTTTCGAGGGCATCCGCCAGTTGGATAGAGGCACCTTCCCAATTAAGGGTTCGGACATTCCAGGTGCATATCCTTAATTCGTAGTCCTTTTTATACCCGCTACCCATCGGGTAGAAGGGTATTATAACTTTGTGCCGGCAGGAAATGTATGTAACAGGTAGAAGGAGGCATCTCCGACCCTATAAAGTATATATATTCTTGATCAGCGTCAACAGCCGAGACGATATAGCCATGTCCGTCTGTGTGTCTGTCCGTCTGTCCGTATGAAACACCTAGATCTCAGAGACTATAAGAGATAGAGCTATAATTTTTTTCGACAGCATTTGTTATGTTTGCACGCAGATCATGTTTGTTTCAAATTTTTGCCACGCCCACTTCCGCCCCGCAAATCAAACAAATCAAATAACAAGCGTAATTTTAAAGTTAGAGTTCCGAATTTTGGTATTTATAATAACTACTATAGTAGTTATGATTCCTGATTCCTAAAATTTGGTTGCGATCAGATAAAAATTGTCGAAGTTATTAAAGAAATACTTTTGTATGGGCAAAAACGCTTAATTACTAGGGGTCTGAGTTGCTTTGGCTGACAATCTGGTATATTGTGCCGTATATGGTATATTTTGAATGCGGTACTATGTCCATATACCAAATATACCATTTGGTATATTTTTTTAGTATTTTTGCGGTATATTCGGTATATTTTGAGAAAATACCGCAAAATATATTTCTTTTACTCAAAATGGGTAGCGGGTATCTCACAGTCGAGTACACTCGACTGTAGCTTTCTTACTTGTTAATTTTGCGGTGGTCGTCAACATAAGGGGTGATCCTATCCGAGGATTTCGCTTTGGTTTTCCTTGGGCTTCTTTTTTCCGAGGCGGGTTTCAAACCCTGCGCTCAACCATTTACCGTCCGGATGACTCGCTGCACACATTAGCTCGCTATCTAGCGGATGCTAAGATAGCTACCCAGGAGGTGCCACGAGGAGGCTGTGTGTCAACTTGCAATCATTCGTAGACAGAGATCGCACTGGCGGCCACCAAGTTGACCGCAATCAGAAACTTTACTCTGTACGAATGAAAGCCATCCCATCCCATACATAAATACATACATCCCGTACAGGAACATTGCTGTATAAAAATAAAATTTTCACCAAACGTTGACATAACATATGGCACAATCGCGAAACAAAAAAAAATATACTCTATATAATTCTCACCTAATTTAAACTTGCACTGTCTTTCATTATTTATTGCTTTAATTTAATTTAATATAATTTTATTTTTGGCATTTTTCCTAAAAAGCGGTTTTGTTTTATAACTTTCAACTTTCTTTTAATTTGCACACAACACTTTCAACAATTGTTTCAATATTCTAATAAGTAAGAAAGTTACAGTCGAGTGTGTTCGACTGTGAGATACCCGCTAACCATTTTGAATAAAATAAATATATTTTGCGGTATTTTTCTCAAAATATACCAAAAATATTACAAAATACTAAAAATATACCAAATGGTATAGTTGGTATATCGCATGCAAAAAATACAAAACAAATTGTAAAAGTGCGATAAAAGAAAAAATGAAATTGTAGAAACATGAGTGCTGCAAGCCAAACAACAGAAATAGTTTGCGAATAAAAAATTGTAAAGAGAAAAAAAAGAAAAGAAATGTATAGTTGTTCATAAGCAAATCGGAAAATAGAAAAATTCAAAAGTCATGTGTAGAAATGAACATGAATTAGAAGTAAAATTTGTTTAAATTAATTTATAATTTGTTGTTCGAAAGGTTAATCGTATTTAATTCAAAAAATATGCGGATGTGCTTATTGTGCAAAAAAATATTTTTTTTGTAAAACACCTCGTCGTTTAGCCCGTTCCAGTACTTCGCCGGAGATCGATCACCGCCGCAGGAGTTCTGGGGATAAGTTCGTTAAAGAAAATTAATAAATAATAATAATAAATAAAAATAAAATAAAATGAATTACAGCCGTTGAAAACAAAACAAATTTTAAAATAAACAAATTATACGATTACTATTAAACAAACGAATATTAAACAATAAAAAAAAAACAAATACGGCACAAAAATTTAAACATTCTCTAATACAAATTTTTGTTATATTATATCATTTTTAAACGTTACATAAACTCGTATTTTATAATGTATTATTTCTTTTATATCTACCTCTTTAATTAAAAAAATTTAAGCATGGAATAATTTTTCTTTTGATTAGCCGAACCTGGCCTTAGGCTCCACCGTCGTAGAGCCCAAAAGGAATCACCAGAGCCAGGTTCTGATGCTTGTGATCATAGGATGGGTGGGGGATCCTTGTCACGTAACACCGGTGACCACAGATCGTCCGTTCACCCTTGCGGTGTATATCGTTGCACGTTACAGATATAATTAATTATTATTAATAAGAGAAGTGGCGCCCAACGTGTAGGGCCTTATTGCTTACAGTAATAACTCAGTCAGGGTCAGGGTCCGTCAAGGAGTTTATCTACCTAGGCACTGCTATAACAAGCACAAATGATTTCAGTCTGGAGATTAAGCGGAGAATAACACTTGCCAACAGGTGTTTCTTTGGGCTCAGTAGGCAGTTCAATAGTAGAGCTCTCTCTCGACGCACAAAAACCACACTCTACAAGACGCTCATTCTTCCAGTACTCCTATATGGTGTGGAGTGGACAGTGACGCAGTCAGATGCAGCTGCTCTTGGAGTGTTCGAGAGGAAAATTCTTCGCAAAATCTTTGGTCCAATCTGCGTGGACGATGTTTATCGCATCAGATACAACCACGAGCTGTATTAGCTGTACGGTGATGTTGACGTAGCCAGTCGAGTGAAATCTCAAGGACTTCGCTGGCTGGGTCACATTGCCCGTATGGATGAAGACGCTCCGGCTCGTAAGGTGTTTGATGCGGTGATTGTTGGGACACGAAGGAGAGGACGACCCCGTTGGCAAGACCAGGTGATGGAAACCCTGAACACACTTGGTGTTACCAACTGGCGAAGGCGCGCTCAGGACAGAGACGCGTGGAGGCACATTGCGCTTCAGGCCGAGACCCGATAAAAGGGTTGTCATGGCCATATAATAATAATAATAATAATAATAATAATAATAATAATAATAATAATAATAATAATAATAATAATAATAATAATAATAATAATAATAATAATAATAATAATAATAATAATAATAATAATAATAATAATAAATAATAATAATAATAATAATAATAATAATAATAATAATAATAATAATAATAATAATAATAATAATAATAATAATAATAATAATAATAATAATAATAATAATAATAATAATAATAATAATAATAATAATAATAATAATAATAATAATAATAATAATAATAATAATAATAATAATAATAATAATAATAATAATAATAATAATAATAATAATAATAATAATAATAATAATAATAATAATAATAATAATAATAATAATAATAATAATAATAATAATAATAATAATAATAATAATAATAATAATAATAATAATAATAATAATAATAATAATAATAATAATAATAATAATAATAATAATAATAATAATAATAATAATAATAATAATAATAATAATAATAATAATAATAATAATAATAATAATAATAATAATAATAATAATAATAATAATAATAATAATAATAATAATAATAATAATAATAATAATAATAATAATAATAATAATAATAATATAATAATAATAATAATAATAATAATAATAATAATAATAATAATAATAATAATAATAATAATAATAATAATAATAATAATAATAATAATAATAATAATAATAATAATAATAATAATAATAATAATAATAATAATAATAATAATAATAATAATAATAATAATAATAATAATAATAATAATAATAATAATAATAATAATAATAATAATAATAATAATAATAATAATAATAATAATAATAATAATAATAATAATAATAATAATAATAATAATAATAATAATAATAATAATAATAATAATAATAATAATAATAATAATAATAATAATAATAATAATAATAATAATAATAATAATAATAATAATAATAATAATAATAATAATAATAATAATAATAATAATAATAATAATAATAATAATAATAATAATAATAATAATAATAATAATAATAATAATAATAATAATAATAATAATAATAATAATAATAATAATAATAATAATAATAATAATAATAATAATAATAATAATAATAATAATAATAATAATAATAATAATAATAATAATAATAATAATAATAATAATAATAATAATAATAATAATAATAATAATAATAATAATAATAATAATAATAATAATAATAATAATAATAATAATAATAATAATAATAATAATAATAATAATAATAATAATAATAATAATAATAATAATAATAATAATAATAATAATAATAATAATAATAATAATAATAATAATAATAATAACTTAGTAAGATCTCGCAAAGAAAATTTCAAAAGTTTGCCTATTGTTTTCGCAGTTTTTTTTTTTTATATATTTCCTTTCTTAACATTTCAAACTCTTTAAAAGAATTCTTCGTTAATTTTCTAATAGCTTTGGAAAACAAAACAGAAAATCTTATTTTCGGTATTGGCCACTGTTTAAAGTTAACGTCAGAATTCTGTCTCCTTTTCTATCATATGAGTCAATAATGAAGTATCAGTTAATGAGAGGAACTACAGATGAATTCAACTCTGGTGGATATTCTGGCCCTTGTTATAAGATATCACATTATCGACACAGGATAATCTTCACAAAGTTCAGACGGTGGATTATGTGGATATTTGAATTAAAAAAGTGTCACAACCCCGTATAACTGTTGCAGATTTAACTTCAAATTCTTAGAAGCTTTAGTTCTTAGAGGATTTAATTGGAACACAATAAAAAGATTTCTGATCTTTTTGTTGTCCGTAAATCAGCTAAGATTCTAAACTCATCTCTCTGTCTTTTTATCCTTTGTACGAGAATTTTTCGGTTATTAATAATTAAACTGCCCTACGACAGGTGTGATGTCAGGTTTTGTGTTCGGCTAAAAACTGTTATGAATTATCTTCTTTACATTTCGATATTATTTTTGGTTTATTTTATAGTATATTTTTTTATTTTTTTCAATTCTTATTTTTTATTTTTTTTTGTATTTATATACATTTGTTTCGTTAGATGGTAAAAAAATTAAATTTTTATTGGTCTTGTTGGTAGTTGTCGATTTGGATCGAAACATCAACGAACCTTTGTCAGTCTTATAGGTTAATTCATTCAGATCTTACAATGAGTGTTGCTCGATCGCCAAACAAGGGAGCCATGGGTTTTCCTATCGCGCCATGTCCTTTATGTAAAAAAAAAAATTAGGTCCGCTGCAGAGGTATATAAAACCTCATGCAACCACGAATTCCATAAGAGGTGCATAGAAATATATTTTAAAGCGAAGGACAAATGCCCAGTTTGTCAAGTGCCACCCCGGCCAGTAGAGCCACCATATAGTCAAGGGTTGCAAACTCGCTCCCAATCTAGAAGCCTTCAGGTGGAAGAGCGGAGTAGCGAAATAATGGCGGATGACGTTGCTGGCACATCGCAAAGCGCATGGAACACACGCGTAAGAGATTCAGAGAATCCTGAATCCGAGAATGCCCTTTCGTTGCTCTCCATGGAGAGAAGACTGCTCACTACCCTCTCCGAGAGGATGGCCGAACTGATTCAGAGTTCGGTCGTAGATAGTGTGCAAAGGTTGATTGCGACTCCCGTACTTAGCGAGGTTAGAATCATTACACCTCCAACCGCACCAAGAAGTGAAAGTAGGTCTGTTTATGTCAGTGGGCAGGATTACAATGCTGACTCTGGAAAGTTCAATTCTGGCACTCCTAAGTCGCATGCATTCGATCGATTGAGTAGACCTGACAAAGTAGTGCAGATACTCAATGGTTGGAAAATGAAATTTTCCGGAACAGGAGTATCCGTGGATAATTTTATATATAGAGCAGAGGCTCTTACCCATCAAACATTAGGCGGGAATTTTTTTTATTGTATGTAAGCATGCTAGCGTACTCTTCGAAGGCAAGGCACTCGAATTCTATTGGCGCTATCACAAAAGCGTCATTGATGTGAAATGGGGGGAATTGTGCGCAGCATTGCGATCGCAGTTCAAAATCGCACGAGACGATTGCGACATAGAAGAGTTCATAAGGAACAGAAAACAGAAACCGACTGAATCGTTTGATAGTTTTTATGAAGGCTTGTCAGTATTGATAGATCAGTTAGAAGTGCCGTGGTCTCTTCTGAAGATCGTCCGTGTCATTAAAAATAATTTAAGGCCTGAAATACGGCATGAACTACTAAACGTTGACATCAGAACTGTTTCTGAGTTGAAGGAGATATGCCGTCGGCGTGAAACCTTTTTGGACGATGTATAGAAGTCTCACGGCTATGTAAAAAGAACCCCATTTAGGCGTGAAGTCGCAGAGTTTGTGGAAAGTCCAGCTCAGAAATAGCGAAATAGAATTCGAAAGCGATTTAGACGTAGAAGCTCTATTTTTGGTATGCTGGAATTGTCGGAAGGAAGGACACAGATACCAGGATTGCGTGTCAGACAAAAGAGTCTTCTGTTACGGCTGTGGAGCTGCTAATACTTACAAGCCGAGTTGTACTAAGTGCTCAAAAAAATCCAAGCCCGGCACGTCCAAGTCAGTGTTCAAACAGAAGACTCCGAGTGCCTCACGGAGCCAAGCGACAATGACAAACGAGTGTCGGAAGTCTCACTACTTCCACCTTATATTTTACCAGATGTGAATACTTTACCGGACGTTCAGAAAGATGACAGCTTATTGCTTCATCGAAAAATTCCAATCTTGAAAAGGACAGCTGTGTCTGCAAATAATTTTTCACCCGATTTTACTAAAGCGAAAACGAAAACAAAAAGTGTGTGCTTGGGTTGGAACATTTATTTTCTTTCTCACCTGGATCTAATGATCCTCGTCCATTTTTGTCTGTTCGGATCTTAGATCGTACAGTGTATGGTCTGCTGGATCCGGGGGCTTCTATAATTTGTTGTGGAGGAGCGTTAGCCAAGGAGGAGGATAAAACTGCTTTTAAACCGATTAAGAAAAGCGCACTTCAGATGGAAGTCATCAGAAAGTTGTTACGACCTACAACTTAAGGTTAAGATAGAGTACGCCAATCTTGAGAAAATGTTAGAAGTTTATATCGTTCCATCCCTGAAACAACATCTGTATCTAGGTATCGATTTCTGGAAACTCTATAACCTTCTTCCGAAACATCTGGAAGTCGCTAGTGTAGAAGACTTTAACACAGAAGTTGAAGGTAAGGACCAACATAAATTGTCGAGCAGTGACAGGGCCAAGCTAGCTTTTGTGATGGAGTGCTTCCCCTCTTTTGCTAAAGAAGGTTTAGGGAAGACAAATTTGATTTCGCTCTCCATAGAGGTGGGTAGCGCTAAGCCCACTAAGCAGCGACATTTCCCAGTCCCAGCCTGCAGTAGAAAAGGCTATGTATGCAGAAATTGACAGGATGCTGGAACTGGGAGTGATAGAAGAGTCAGAAAGCGCCTGGTTTTCTCCAATTGTCTAGATTGTCGGAAAGTTAATAGCTTCACAGAGAAAGTTGCTTATCCACTTCCTCAGATTAACGGCATTTTGAGCAGGTTAGCTGAGTTCATAACGAGATTAGATTTAAAGGATGCATATTGGCAAGTGCCTCTCGATGTTCAATCTCGCGATAAAACTGCATTTACTGTCCCTGGTAGGCCGTTATACCAATTTAGAGTCATGCCTTTTGGATTGTGTAACGCAACCAGCACGATGTCGCGACTGATGGACAAAGTAGTACCAGCCCATCTGAGAAATGAAGTATTTGTATATCTAAACGATTTGCTAATAGTTTCATCTAGTTTCAATGGCCATTTAGAGCTGTTGAGAGAGATGACTCTCCACATTAAGCGTGCAGGTCGGACAATCAAAATTGGCAAAAGTCATTTCTGCATGCGACGTGTGCGCTACTTGGCCACATAACCGGAGACGGTGCGATTAAGACTGCCCCAGAGCCATAAAAGATTTTCCACTTCCAAAAACATTACGAGGTTTGAGAAGTTTTATGGGCTTGTGCGGTTAGTATCGCAAGTTCGTTCCGAATTGCCTGTTAGCTTCACCATTAACCGATTTGATGACAACTAAACGAAGATTTAGTATGACACCGGAAGCATGCACAGCATTCGACGTGTTGAAATTGATTTGAACTGATTTTACTAAGCCATTCGCAATACATTGCGATGCTAGTAAATCTGACGTTGGGGCAGTATTAGTCCAAGTGAATGAAAACGGAGATGAACGTCCAGTGGCTTTCATTTCGAAAAAGCTCAACAAGGCTCAACACAATTACACTATCACCGAGCAAGAGTTTTTAGCAGCGATTGTAGCACTTTGTGCTCACATGGTGGTATTCACAAAACCATCGAAAGGGTGAGACGATATTATTTCTGGCCTGGTCTCGTTTCTGATGTTAAAGCTTACATCAAGGCTTGTGAAGTGTGTAAGACTACGAAAGCTCTAAATTGTGCTCTGAGACCTCCTTTGGGTAAAGCCCCTGAGAGTCAGCCGTTTTTCCAACGCCTTTTCATTGATTTTCTTGGACCGTATCCTCGATCAAGGAGTGGAAATATTGGGATATTTATAGTACTCGACCATTTCTCGAAATATGTTTTCCTTAAGCCAGTTAAAAAAATAAACGCAGCTCTCGTAATGAAATATCTAGAAGGAGAGCTATTCATGGCTTTCGGCGTTCCAGAAACTATTGTTTCTGACAATGGATCGCAGTTCTGCTCTGATGCGTTTCAAAAGCTCATGAAACAGTATGAAGTTAATCAGATGTTCACCGCTGTTCATTCCCCTCAAGCGAATGCATCCGAACGAGTTAATCGCTCAGTAATTTCGGGAATTAGAGCTTACTTGCGTCCAGATCAGAAGGATTGGGACGAAAGCTTAAGCAAAATATGCTGTGCCTTGAGATCGTCCGTGCATTCTAGCATCGGTACTTCTCCGTATTACATGGCTTTCGGCCAGCATATGATTACGTCTGGGTCAACATATGCGTTACTCAGAAAGTTAAACATGCTGGATCGATCATTAATATTCGTTCGACAGGACTCATTCGAGTTGATCCGTAAAAATGCATGTAAACAGATGCAACGGAAGCACGATGTGAACGAGAAATGATATAATTAACGGGCAAGGATAATAACTTTCGCACCAGGACAAGTGTTCCAGCGAAACTTCAAGCAAAGTTGTTTCCAGACTGGATACAATGCAAAGTTTGGTCCCGCATTTGTAAAGGCGCGAGTTCGTAGAAAACTCGGCAGTTCGAATTATGAACTCGAAGATGCCCGTTTGCTAGGCAATTATCATGTCAAGGACATTCGACAGTGATGTTGCTTCCGGCGGTATCATTGAAAGAAAATACCCTAGTCTGATTGTAGCGGGGGGGTTTTTGTAACGGCGCCTACAGCAACAGGCATTGAATTCGGCCTAAGAGTTTCTAGGTTTAAGCTAAGGTTGAAGTTGTTGCAGGTAGCTCCTAAAAGTATGCTAGATTGACGTCAAATGCTAAATTTAAGCCATGATACGTTATGTTATATTCTGTGACTAATAGTATGCACTTTTAGTCTGTCGAATTGGCTTAAGCTGCTGTTAAGCTGAGCTTAAAGCAGCGCTGTAAAGCAGCTGATAAGCTTAAATTGCATCGGTTGCATTGGAAAGCTCAACTTTGACGTTTGCGCCAGCTGCACCAGCTTGAGCGCGGCCAACTTAGCATAAGCCGGTTCCGGTTATATCATTTTTCTGGTGACCGGCTGCGTACAGAGACGCAGAATTGTAGGAGATTTTAAATCGAAAGGCATCAAGCTCTAGTGAAGATTTTTCCATTGCCATTGCTGTTAATTGGTAAGAAAAAGGTTTTATTATGTCGTGAGAGGACTCCGTATGGAATACGCATTTGCCGAACGACTAACACCGAACAGTAGGAGCAGTAGCATTAGTGAGAATAGCACCAGCGGTATACACACATAAAATCACAGCACACACACATAAAATCCAGGATGAACCCATCAAAGGAGCCGACCAAGGGAGAGGAGATTGACTTCACCAAAGTTAATCTTCCGCTGATTACTCCTTATGCTGACGACCTCCAATTTCTCTCCGACGACATCGACGGAGAAATTTTTGAATAGACTAACGAAAAAGAAGAAGCTCCCTTTCCACGCTCCACCAAGGAATAAGGAATATAAAATCTATGAAGCGTCTAGGGTTCCTAGTAAATTTAATACAAATTCCATAAAATTATCATTGGAACAGCACTTTATTTACCTCCCGACACGGTATGACGTAATTAGTGATGAGCACATTAACAATTTAAATTCGAGTAATTATACTCTAACAAAACTGGATGATGGAAATATTTTTTTCAATTGAAAATGTAATAGTATAAAACAAAAAAAAAAAAAAACAATAAATTCCATTGAAAATTAAATTTAAAATTTTTTTAAATGGGGAATGGTAAATTTGAGAACTTTCTGCTTTCTTTTTATGCTTTCTTTTCCAGCTTTATTACCTTAAATACTTAATTCAAATAAATGTTATTAAAATTTAAATTCGAAATTTTCATTAGGGAATGGGAAATTGGGGCTTTCTTTTTCAACACTGTTGATGCCAGATGACTGTAGGTGTGACCACTCAGGCCAGCTGACAGTGTGGTCGCGATCGAGTGTTATCGATAGCGACAAGAAGTGTGTGACCTTGTCACACGCGCAGTCACACTGATCTGATTTCGCTTGATGCTGGTCACCCTGCCCTCTTTTTAGTGCTTTTCTGCTTTCCCACCATATGTTCAAAAGTTTCTTGTGCACACGACAAGTGTCTTTTCAAGTTTGTGAATAAAAACGTAATTAAAAAATAATTACATATTCTTCAAAATACAAAGTGACAGTGTTATTATTTTCCTGCAGACGCCCCCCTACACATTTTGTCCCTTCGAGCCGGAGTGGATTCGCTCGACCCCAGCAACAGCATTGGTTTTTTCAAGATAAGTAATACACTTTCTTCAAACATTTTATATACATTTTGTGCAAGTGTCGTACTCGCGCCATATTCTTTCTTTTCCTCGTACCTTATATATATGTGACACAGCTTTTCCGCTATCTTTTCTATATGTATATGTATGTGTAAGTATCTACACAGTTTAAAAGAGTTCGCTTATATTTTCCGGTTTGGCCGTTGTTGTATGTACTTTGTTACATTTCTGTCGTTTCGCGTTTTGACTGCTTTTAACACACTCCAGTGTATGCACGACACTTACACACATATACTCGTACTATATTCCATATCCATTACACATACATATATATATATATATATATATATATATATACATATATATATATATATTATCCAAACATTTCATATATGTATATAAACAGCAGCAACTTGTGATCCAACGAGTTTAATAAAGATTCACGCTGCTGTTTGTGTTTTATTTGACATTTTGTTTTTTTTTCAACACCTGGTCCTGGAAACATTTTTTGTTTTGTTCCAACAGCGATTTTTTGTCTGTTTTCTTGTGTCGGCCTTGTTCACTATCCTGTGACAGCCGAAGTTCCGAAGCCAAAAGAGTGAAAAAGACTCTAAACTTTCATTAAAGCTTCCGACCACAGCTCGTCGCCTGTCGTCCACTTCGCCTGCTCCTTCGGGGTCCAAGTCCGCCACTCCTGCCTCTCAACTCCGAGTCAAAGTTGATCGTCCGTCGCCGTCTGCTTCTTCGTCGGCAAAGACTCCGTCGTTGCCTAAACCTCCAACTGCTGCATGTAGTCACGCAACTACCCGTTCCGTCCAAGCTAAGCCAGAGCCTTCCAGTTTCTCAGAAGAAACTGGTGCACTTCGAGAGTCGGGTCAGAGGGCTTGCAGCCGAAGACGACAATGTACACACGTACGAGATCCGTCGTGACCGGCTGCAAGTCCTCTGGGACAATGTCGAGGCCGCCTATGCCACGTGCGCTGATGCACTGCATGGAGACGGCGACCATGAAGGCATACAGACTATGGAGGCGAAATATGACCACTGCTATGCAGTGTATGAGCGGTGTCTCGCCCGTGTAAAGGGGGTCAACCAGGAGTGAAGCATCCGCTCCTGCTGTGTACTCCAGTGGCTGCCGGCTCCTTCCAGTCAGGCAACTACCCGTTCCGTCCAAGCTAAGCTTAGCAAAACCCGTGCGATGGCTCTCAGCAACTTCGTCAGCGTCTCTGAGAAAATGGTGCACTTCGAGAGTCGGGTCAGAGGGCCTGCAGCCGAAGACGACAATGTACACACGTACGAGATCCGTCGTGACCGGCTGCAAGTCCTGTCGGCTCCCTCCAGTCGCGGTGGCCGACCTTCCGTGATATTTTCACGGCCATCTGCGTCAACAATCCGAGGTTGACTCCGGTTGGGAAATTTTCCATCTCAATTCAAAGACCGCAGATGAAGCCAATGTGATTGTAGCCAAATTTCCGCTGACGAACGATGGTTTCGGGTCGGCTTGGAGTGGTCTCTGCGAGCGATTCGAAAACAGGCGCTTGTTGATAACGAGCCAGTTCAAAATCCTTTTCAACCTGTCCATGGTTACCCAAGAGTCGGGGGCAGCTATTAAGGAGCTGCAGAGCACGATTGCTTGACCGCTCTTGAGCATTCAGACATTTCCGTCTGTAGCGCGTTCGCAGATTGCATCCTCGTATTCCTCTGCTCGTCCAAACTTCCCAAGCTCACACTCTCATTGTGGGAGCAATCTTTGGTGGACAAAGCGAAAATTCCCGCATGGCAGGACATGAGCACGTTCCTCAACGAGCGCTATCGTACGCTCGAAGCGATTGAGGACGTGAAACAGACAGCCAACTCACAGAACGTGACTGCTGGACCATCCCGTCCGCAGAGTTCAAAGCGAGTCAACTCTTTTGAGGCCCGAGTCACTCCGAAAGGCAAATCGTGTGACTTGTGCTCAAAGGAGAATCGCCCTGTCCGGGTGTGTCCGCGTTTCTTGCAGATGTCGGTCAATGAGCGGATGACCTACATCAAACAGAAAAGTCTCTTTTTAAATTGTTTCGCGAGAGGTCACCAACTCCGAGAGTGTACGAGTGCACACAATTGCTTCACATGCAAAGGGCGGCACAACACTCTTCTCCATGGTGCCTCTTCATCTTCCAACATACAGTCCACTCCGAATCACTCGGCAACAAATGTGCAAAATTTCTTTGCTAATAACGTACCGAATATCCATCTCGGCACGGCGGTGATCAATGTATGCCACTTGGGCACTACATACACCGCACGTGCGCTAATTGATTCCGGGTCCGAAGCGACTTTCATTTCTGAGCGTCTGTTCCAACGCATCAAGTTGCCATTCCAGTCCGTGCGAGCCCAAGTATCCGGGCTAAATCACGCAGTTGCGGCCCAATCGCAGAAGTTATGTCACTTCAGCATTGGTTCTCCGACGAAGCCGAGGCTCCATATCGAGACTTCGGCATTCGTTATTCCACAGTTGGCAGGCAAACTGCCCTCCTTCAATAAGCCGCTTCTTGTAGCAAATGTGGCAGATATCGGGTGATTCTTCCATTCCGGAAGCCCGATGGCATTGAAATGGGTCATTCCAGATCCATAGCGCTGGCTCAATTCCTCAAGAACGAGAATCGTTTGTCGAGAAACGATTCTCTAAAAGAGCAGTACAATGCCGTTCTCTAGGAGTACGTGGATTTGGGTCATATGACACCCATATCGCCACAGGCGATTGTCACGACTCCTAACTTCTATCTGCCTCATCATGCCGTATTCAAACCAGATAGCACCACAACGAAGGTTCTGGTCGTTTTTAACGCTTCTTGTCCATCCTCAAATGGCAAGAGTCTGAATGATATCCTTCATTCAGGGCCCATTCTCCAAACGGATCTCACGTTGCAGATCCTCAAATGGCGATACTATCAGTATGTGTTCAATGCGGACATAACGAAGATGTATCGCCAAATCCTCATGGATTCGAAGCACACACCGTACCAACGAATTCTGTTTCGTACGTCGGACGGTGAGATCCGTGACTTCGAATTGAACACAGTGACATTCGGTGTCAACTGTGAGCCTTTCCTGGTCCTACGAGTCCTCCAGCAACTTGCTGAAGATATACGCTTGGAGTATCCTCTCGCAAGCCGAGTCATTTCCAGCAGCATGTACGTGGACGATGTCCTGGCGGGGATACACACGAAGGAAGAGGCCATCCGGACCATTGCGGAAGTGTGTGCAGCCCTGGACAGCGCTGGCTTCCCGCTAAGGAAGTGGACGTCGAACAATAAGAGCGTGCTGAAGGACATCCCAAAGGACCACCTACTTCGAGAAGACTTCCTAGAACTCGAGGACTCCAGTACGGCGAAAACTCTGGGCATCAGGTGGCAACCTCACGATGACGAGTTCTTCTTCATGCCACCAGAAGTTGCCCATCAGGACTCCTACACGAAGAGGGAAGTACTTTCGCAGATTGCAAAACTTTTCGACCCAGCTGGGTGGCTGGCCCCTTTCGATATCCGAGCTAAGATCTTCATGCAGGAGATCTGGCTGAAAACGCTCGAATGGGACGAACATTTACCCGCGGAAAGAGTATCTCGAGAGCTATCCTGCTCTGGGAAAGATCCGGTCCAGTTCCAGACACGAGTGAAGCTCCAGTACCATTGATTCTGTGATGCTTCAGAAAGGGCGTATGGAGCGGCGATCTATGTCCGCGTGGAGACGGCGAACAAGGTTACCACGCATCTCCTCACTGCGGAGACAAAGGTGGCTCGTGTCAAGTCACTCTCAGTGCCACATTTGGAGCTTTGTGGCGCAGTCCTGTTGGCTGAACTATCTTCGGCCCTCCTCCTGAATCTTCCAGCAGAAAGTTTCCAGACTTTCTTTTGGACTGATTCAACAATTGTTCTCGCCTGGTTGAACAAGCCACCCTGAAGATGAACAACCTTTGTGGCCAATCGTGTGGCCAAAATAGTCCAAGCCAGCGACGCCAAGAACTGGTCGCATGTGCGATCCGAGCACAACCCGGCAGATCTTGCAAGCCGAGGTGTCCGAGGGTTCTCTGATTTTGGCAAAGCACTTCGCACTTTTGCCTATGTTCTCAGGTTCATCGATAGAAGTCGGAAATTGGCAGTACCAAGCTCTACCGTGGTCCAAGCGGATGAGCTGTCACGGATCCAAGAGCGGCTATTCGTCACGGCTCAACGACAAATTGTCGCAGGATGGATCCCACGGCACACGCGGCACCGGAAAGAGTTGGTGCCAGCGGGGCGGTTCTGGTTGGCGGCTGTATGTGATGGCATTCTACATGAAATTAAATAGATGAAACAAATGATTATTATAGTAGCCTCTTTGCATTGTCAATGACACATGGAACAGGACAGCACAGGACGACGAATAGAAATACGGAACAGGAGGTTATTCGTCCGTCAGTCTTGCTGTCCTTCATCGGGAGTAGAATTAGTTTGGCGACGGGCCTTCGGATAGTACACCGCGCCGTGAGCACATCTACAACTCGGACCTTGGTATCGGTGTCTGGACACATCGTCAGCACCCGTCCTAGGCGCCACTCGTTGGAGGGAAGGTTGTCTTCCTTTACGACTACCATGTCACCAATCCGAAGGTTCCGTGTAGGGGATTGCCATTTTGTCCGTTTGTGTAGCTCCTTCAGGTACTCATCCTTCCAACAAACAAACAAAATTGTTGGTGAAGAGCCTTCAGTCGCTGCCATCGAATTAGGATGGAGGTGGCCGGTTGGTTAATTTGTGGTTCCAACACCGAAATAAGTGGGCCACCTATGAGGAAATGGCCAGGAGTTAGCGCTAATAGATCCGAAAGGTCTTCGAACATAGGAGAGATCGGCCTCGAATTCAGGCAGGCTTTGATCTTAGCCAGAAGAGTGGATAACTCTTCAAGCGTATACTTTATGGTGGAGGTCGCCTTGTAAAAGAGTGCCTTAAAACTCTTTATGCCGGCTTCCCATAATCCACCCATATGTGGGGCGCCCGGCGGATTGAAGTGCCAGGATAGGCTTTTGGGACCATGTTGTGCAATGATGCACTCCCTCGTCGCTTCCAAAAATTCGGTGGAGATCACCTTGTCAGCTCCAACGAAAGTTTTTCCGTTGTCCGAGTGCATTTGGTGTGGACACCCGTGCAGTGCTATGAAACGAAAGAATGCGACCAGGAATTTCTCCGTCGTGATATCCGATGTCGCCTCCAGTGGATCGCCTTCGTGCTGAAGCACACGAAGACGCAGACATACCCCTCGGTGATGAGGCAGGCTCGGCCAGTGTAGTTTTTTAATTCGAATGGGCCGGCGAAGTCAACTCCAGTGTGTGTGAATAGGTCTCGAGTAGTACGCCCTTTCATTGGGCAAGTCCCCCATCATTTGGGTCTGCAATATCTTATAGATCACACAAACCTTGCAAGAGTTGATGGTGGATTTGACGAGGATCTTCAGTTTTGGAATCCAGAATCTGGAACGGATCAGCCGCATGACGACTTGGTTTCCCCCATGTAAGGATATACTATGGGTGAAACGAACCAATAGTCGTGCATAGGACGAGGAGTACGAGAGTATGATTGGATGACTCTCATCATAACGCAGCGAGTGGGACGCCCTCAGACGCCCACAGGCCGGTAGAATCCTCTTGTCATCGAGAAAAGGGTTCAAGTTTCGGATTGAACATGAAGAAGGAACCTGCTGCTTGGACTGCAGACAAGTACTGATCAAAAAGTACTGCTCTACTGCCTGGCCCACCAAGACTCCGGGCAATCCTGCCGCAGCGCGGGAAGTTGCAGGTTCATAAGGACCACCACAAGCTGCTGCACTTAAAGCAGGCACGCAGCGCTCGCCCCAGTCGTCAGCGACGAGGCGACGACCGACCGGACTCGACCCAGTCCCAAATGCTAAATTTAAGCCATGATACGTTATGTTATATTCTGTGACTAATAGTATGCACTTTTAGTCTGTCGAATTGGCTTAAGCTGCTGTTAAGCTGAGCTTAAAGCAGCGCTGTAAAGCAGCTGATAAGCTTAAATTGCATCGGTTGCATTGGAAAGCTCAACTTTGACGTTTGCGCCAGCTGCACCAGCTTGAGCGCGGCCAACTTAGCATAAGCCGGTTCCGGTTATATCATTTTTCTGGTGACCGGCTGCGTACAGAGACGCAGAATTGTAGGAGATTTTAAATCGAAAGGCATCAAGCTCTAGTGAAGATTTTTCCATTGCCATTGCTGTTAATTGGTAAGAAAAAGGTTTTATTATGTCGTGAGAGGACTCCGTATGGAATACGCATTTGCCGAACGACTAACACCGAACAGTAGGAGCAGTAGCATTAGTGAGAATAGCACCAGCGGTATACACACATAAAATCACAGCACACACACATAAAATCCAGGATGAACCCATCAAAGGAGCCGACCAAGGGAGAGGAGATTGACTTCACCAAAGTTAATCTTCCGCTGATTACTCCTTATGCTGACGACCTCCAATTTCTCTCCGACGACATCGACGGAGAAATTGTTGAATAGACTAACGAAAAAGAAGAAGCTCCCTTTCCACGCTCCACCAAGGAATAAGGAATATAAAATCTATGAAGCGTCTAGGGTTCCTAGTAAATTTAATACAAATTCCATAAAATTATCATTGGAACAGCACTTTATTTACCTCCCGACACGGTATGACGTAATTAGTGATGAGCACATTAACAATTTAAATTCGAGTAATTATACTCTAACAAAACTGGATGATGGAAATATTTTTTTCAATTGAAAATGTAATTGTATAAAACAAAAAAAAAAAAAAAAAAACAATAAATTCCATTGAAAATTAAATTTAAAATTTTTTTAAATGGGGAATGGTAAATTTGGGAACTTTCTGCTTTCTTTTTATGCTTTCTTTTCCAGCTTTATTACCTTAAATACTTAATTCAAATAAATGTTATTAAAATTTAAATTCGAAATTTTCATTAGGGAATGGGAAATTGGGGCTTTCTTTTTCAACACTGTTGATGCCAGATGACTGTAGGTGTGACCACTCAGGCCAGCTGACAGTGTGGTCGCGATCGAGTGTTATCGATAGCGACAAGAAGTGTGTGACCTTGTCACACGCGCAGTCACACTGATCTGATTTCGCTTGATGCTGGTCACCCTGCCCTCTTTTTAGTGCTTTTCTGCTTTCCCACCATATGTTCAAAAGTTTCTTGTGCACACGACAAGTGTCTTTTCAAGTTTGTGAATAAAAACGTAATTAAAAAATAATTACATATTCTTCAAAATACAAAGTGACAGTGTTATTATTTTCCTGCAGACGCCCCCCTACACATTTTGTCCCTTCGAGCCGGAGTGGATTCGCTCGACCCCAGCAACAGCATTGGTTTTTTCAAGATAAGTAATACACTTTCTTCAAACATTTTATATACATTTTGTGCAAGTGTCGTACTCGCGCCATATTCTTTCTTTTCCTCGTACCTTATATATATGTGACACAGCTTTTCCGCTATCTTTTCTACTTTGTGTATACGTTGCACAGTATATATATGTATATATCCTTATATGTATATGTATGTGTAAGTATCTACACAGTTTAAAAGAGTTCGCTTATATTTTCCGTTTTGGCCGTTGTTGTATGTACTTTGTTACATTTCTGTCGTTTCGCGTTTTGACTGCTTTTAACACACTCCAGTGTATGCACGACACTTACACACATATACTCGTACTATATTCCATATCCATTACACATACATATATATATATATATATATATATATATATACATATATATATATATATTATCCAAACATTTCATATATGTATATAAACAGCAGCAACTTGTGATCCAACGAGTTTAATAAAGATTCACGCTGCTGTTTGTGTTTTATTTGACATTTTGTTTTTTTTTTCAACACCTGGTCCTGGAAACATTTTTTGTTTTGTTCCAACAGCGATTTTTTGTCTGTTTTCTTGTGTCGGCCTTGTTCACTATCCTGTGACAGCCGAAGTTCCGAAGCCAAAAGAGTGAAAAAGACTCTAAACTTTCATTAAAGCTTCCGACCACAGCTCGTCGCCTGTCGTCCACTTCGCCTGCTCCTTCGGGGTCCAAGTCCGCCACTCCTGCCTCTCAACTCCGAGTCAAAGTTGATCGTCCGTCGCCGTCTGCTTCTTCGTCGGCAAAGACTCCGTCGTTGCCTAAACCTCCAACTGCTGCATGTAGTCACGCAACTACCCGTTCCGTCCAAGCTAAGCCAGAGCCTTCCAGTTTCTCAGAAGAAACTGGTGCACTTCGAGAGTCGGGTCAGAGGGCTTGCAGCCGAAGACGACAATGTACACACGTACGAGATCCGTCGTGACCGGCTGCAAGTCCTCTGGGACAATGTCGAGGCCGCCTATGCCACGTGCGCTGATGCACTGCATGGAGACGGCGACCATGAAGGCATACAGACTATGGAGGCGAAATATGACCACTGCTATGCAGTGTATGAGCGGTGTCTCGCCCGTGTAAAGGGGGTCAACCAGGAGTGAAGCATCCGCTCCTGCTGTGTACTCCAGTGGCTGCCGGCTCCTTCCAGTCAGGCAACTACCCGTTCCGTCCAAGCTAAGCTTAGCAAAACCCGTGCGATGGCTCTCAGCAACTTCGTCAGCGTCTCTGAGAAAATGGTGCACTTCGAGAGTCGGGTCAGAGGGCCTGCAGCCGAAGACGACAATGTACACACGTACGAGATCCGTCGTGACCGGCTGCAAGTCCTGTCGGCTGTGATATTTTCACGGCCATCTGCGTCAACAATCCGAGGTTGACTCCGGTTGGGAAATTTTCCATCTCAATTCAAAGACCGCAGATGAAGCCAATGTGATTGTAGCCAAATTTCCGCTGACGAACGATGGTTTCGGGTCGGCTTGGAGTGGTCTCTGCGAGCGATTCGAAAACAGGCGCTTGTTGATAACGAGCCAGTTCAAAATCCTTTTCAACCTGTCCATGGTTACCCAAGAGTCGGGGGCAGCTATTAAGGAGCTGCAGAGCACGATTGCTTGACCGCTCTTGAGCATTCAGACATTTCCGTCTGTAGCGCGTTCGCAGATTGCATCCTCGTATTCCTCTGCTCGTCCAAACTTCCCAAGCTCACACTCTCATTGTGGGAGCAATCTTTGGTGGACAAAGCGAAAATTCCCGCATGGCAGGACATGAGCACGTTCCTCAACGAGCGCTATCGTACGCTCGAAGCGATTGAGGACGTGAAACAGACAGCCAACTCACAGAACGTGACTGCTGGACCATCCCGTCCGCAGAGTTCAAAGCGAGTCAACTCTTTTGAGGCCCGAGTCACTCCGAAAGGCAAATCGTGTGACTTGTGCTCAAAGGAGAATCGCCCTGTCCCCGTGTGTCCGCGTTTCTTGCAGATGTCGGTCAATGAGCGGATGACCTACATCAAACAGAAAAGTCTCTTTTTAAATTGTTTCGCGAGAGGTCACCAACTCCGAGAGTGTACGAGTGCACACAATTGCTTCACATGCAAAGGGCGGCACAACACTCTTCTCCATGGTGCCTCTTCATCTTCCAACATACAGTCCACTCCGAATCACTCGGCAACAAATGTGCAAAATTTCTTTGCTAATAACGTACAGAATATCCATCTCGGCACGGCGGTGATCAATGTATGCCACTTGGGCACTACATACACCGCACGTGCGCTAATTGATTCCGGGTCCGAAGCGACTTTCATTTCTGAGCGTCTGTTCCAACGCATCAAGTTGCCATTCCAGTCCGTGCGAGCCCAAGTATCCGGGCTAAATCACGCAGTTGCGGCCCAATCGCAGAAGTTATGTCACTTCAGCATTGGTTCTCCGACGAAGCCGAGGCTCCATATCGAGACTTCGGCATTCGTTATTCCACAGTTGGCAGGCAAACTGCCCTCCTTCAATAAGCCGCTTCTTGTAGCAAATGTGGCAGATATCGGGTGATTCTTCCATTCCGGAAGCCCGATGGCATTGAAATGGGTCATTCCAGATCCATAGCGCTGGCTCAATTCCTCAAGAACGAGAATCGTTTGTCGAGAAACGATTCTCTAAAAGAGCAGTACAATGCCGTTCTCTAGGAGTACGTGGATTTGGGTCATATGACACCCATATCGCCACAGGCGATTGTCACGACTCCTAACTTCTATCTGCCTCATCATGCCGTATTCAAACCAGATAGCACCACAACGAAGGTTCTGGTCGTTTTTAACGCTTCTTGTCCATCCTCAAATGGCAAGAGTCTGAATGATATCCTTCATTCAGGGCCCATTCTCCAAACGGATCTCACGTTGCAGATCCTCAAATGGCGATACTATCATTATGTGTTCAATGCGGACATAACGAAGATGTATCGCCAAATCCTCATGGATTCGAAGCACACACCGTACCAACGAATTCTGTTTCGTACGTCGGACGGTGAGATCCGTGACTTCGAATTGAACACAGTGACATTCGGTGTCAACTGTGAGCCTTTCCTGGTCCTACGAGTCCTCCAGCAACTTGCTGAAGATATACGCTTGGAGTATCCTCTCGCAAGCCGAGTCATTTCCAGCAGCATGTACGTGGACGATGTCCTGGCGGGGATACACACGAAGGAAGAGGCCATCCGGACCATTGCGAAAGTGTGTGCAGCCCTGGACAGCGCTGGCTTCCCGCTAAGGAAGTGGACGTCGAACAATAAGAGCGTGCTGAAGGACATCCCAAAGGACCACCTACTTCGAGAAGACTTCCTAGAACTCGAGGACTCCAGTACGGCGAAAACTCTGGGCATCAGGTGGCAACCTCACGATGACGAGTTCTTCTTCATGCCACCAGAAGTTGCCCATCAGGACTCCTACACGAAGAGGGAAGTACTTTCGCAGATTGCAAAACTTTTCGACCCAGCTGGGTGGCTGGCCCCTTTCGATATCCGAGCTAAGATCTTCATGCAGGAGATCTGGCTGAAAACGCTCGAATGGGACGAACATTTACCCGCGGAAAGAGTATCTCGAGAGCTATCCTGCTCTGGGAAAGATCCGGTCCAGTTCCAGACACGAGTGAAGCTCCAGTACCATTGATTCTGTGATGCTTCAGAAAGGGCGTATGGAGCGGCGATCTATGTCCGCGTGGAGACGGCGAACAAGGTTACCACGCATCTCCTCACTGCGGAGACAAAGGTGGCTCGTGTCAAGTCACTCTCAGTGCCACATTTGGAGCTTTGTGGCGCAGTCCTGTTGGCTGAACTATCTTCGGCCCTCCTCCTGAATCTTCCAGCAGAAAGTTTCCAGACTTTCTTTTGGACTGATTCAACAATTGTTCTCGCCTGGTTGAACAAGCCACCCTGAAGATGAACAACCTTTGTGGCCAATCGTGTGGCCAAAATAGTCCAAGCCAGCGACGCCAAGAACTGGTCGCATGTGCGATCCGAGCACAACCCGGCAGATCTTGCAAGCCGAGGTGTCCGAGGGTTCTCTGATTTTGGCAAAGCACTTCGCACTTTTGCCTATGTTCTCAGGTTCATCGATAGAAGTCGGAAATTGGCAGTACCAAGCTCTACCGTGGTCCAAGCGGATGAGCTGTCACGGATCCAAGAGCGGCTATTCGTCACGGCTCAACGACAAATTGTCGCAGGATGGATCCCACGGCACACGCGGCACCGGAAAGAGTTGGTGCCAGCGGGGCGGTTCTGGTTGGCGGCTGTATGTGATGGCATTCTACATGAAATTAAATAGATGAAACAAATGATTATTATAGTAGCCTCTTTGCATTGTCAATGACACATGGAACAGGACAGCACAGGACGACGAATAGAAATACGGAACAGGAGGTTATTCGTCCGTCAGTCTTGCTGTCCTTCATCGGGAGTAGAATTAGTTTGGCGACGGGCCTTCGGATAGTACACCGCGCCGTGAGCACATCTACAACTCGGACCTTGGTATCGGTGTCTGGACACATCGTCAGCACCCGTCCTAGGCGCCACTCGTTGGAGGGAAGGTTGTCTTCCTTTACGACTACCATGTCACCAATCCGAAGGTTCCGTGTAGGGGATTGCCATTTTGTCCGTTTGTGTAGCTCCTTCAGGTACTCATCCTTCCAACAAACAAACAAAATTGTTGGTGAAGAGCCTTCAGTCGCTGCCATCGAATTAGGATGGAGGTGGCCGGTTGGTTAATTTGTGGTTCCAACACCGAAATAAGTGGGCCACCTATGAGGAAATGGCCAGGAGTTAGCGCTAATAGATCCGAAAGGTCTACGAACATAGGAGAGATCGGCCTCGAATTCAGGCAGGCTTTGATCTTAGCCAGAAGAGTGGATAACTCTTCAAGCGTATACTTTATGGTGGAGGTCGCCTTGTAAAAGAGTGCCTTAAAACTCTTTATGCCGGCTTCCCATAATCCACCCATATGTGGGGCGCCCGGCGGATTGAAGTGCCAGGATAGGCTTTTGGGACCATGTTGTGCAATGATGCACTCCCTCGTCGCTTCCAAAAATTCGGTGGAGATCACCTTGTCAGCTCCAACGAAAGTTTTTCCGTTGTCCGAGTGCATTTGGTGTGGACACCCGTGCAGTGCTATGAAACGAAAGAATGCGACCAGGAATTTCTCCGTCGTGATATCCGATGTCGCCTCCAGTGGATCGCCTTCGTGCTGAAGCACACGAAGACGCAGACATACCCCTCGGTGATGAGGCAGGCTCGGCCAGTGTAGTTTTTTAATTCGAATGGGCCGGCGAAGTCAACTCCAGTGTGTGTGAATAGGTCTCGAGTAGTACGCCCTTTCATTGGGCAAGTCCCCCATCATTTGGGTCTGCAATATCTTATAGATCACACAAACCTTGCAAGAGTTGATGGTGGATTTGACGAGGACCTTCAGTTTTGGAATCCAGAATCTGGAACGGATCAGCCGCATGACGACTTGGTTTCCCCCATGTAAGGATATACTATGGGTGAAACGAACCAATAGTCGTGCATAGGACGAGGAGTACGAGAGTATGATTGGATGACTCTCATCATAACGCAGCGAGTGGGACGCCCTCAGACGCCCACAGGCCGGTAGAATCCTCTTGTCATCGAGAAAAGGGTTCAAGTTTCGGATTGAACATGAAGAAGGAACCTGCTGCTTGGACTGCAGACAAGTACTGATCAAAAAGTACTGCTCTACTGCCTGGCCCACCAAGACTCCGGGCAATCCTGCCGCAGCGCGGGAAGTTGCAGGTTCATAAGGACCACCACAAGCTGCTGCACTTAAAGCAGGCACGCAGCGCTCGCCCCAGTCGTCAGAGACGAGGCGACGACCGACCGGACTCGACCCAGTCCCGAACTCCAGCACGGTCACGTTCCCAGGTGTGACCACTCAGGTCAAGCTGGTATACTGTGTGTGAGACCTTGTCACACGCGCAGACACACTGATCTGATTTCTCTTGATGCTGGTCACCCTGCCCTCTTTTTAGTGCTTTTCTGCTTTCCCACCATATGTTCAAAATATTCATGTGCACATGACAAGTGTCTTTTCAAGTTTGTGAATAAAAACGTAATTAAAAAGTAATTACAAATTCTACAAAATACACAGTGACAGTGTTATTATTTTCCCTGCGTGAATAAATGTATTTCACATTTAATTTCAATATTTTTAAATGGGGTATGAGAAATTGAAACAGGTCTGTTAACAGAAACAGGTCCGTTATCAGAACCGGATACCTGATCTGTACAACCGGGCCCGTTATCAGAACCGGATACATGATCTGTACGACCAGGTCTGTTTAAAAGAACAGCTAGCTGATCTGCTCTCTTCATCAAAACATGATAAGGCAGATGTTTCTGTTAATTGGATATATATGATTATGTTTCGTAAAATAGATCACAGTACACTAATGACCACAAAACTGAAAAAGTCACTGATTCACTATCAGTTGAATGAGATAAATTTGAATCAAAATGGATCAACAAGTTTTAACTCAATTAACTAAAAGCCGAAATACTATAAAAAAAAAATTTTCTGATCTTAAGCAACTCAAAAGTCAGAACAGTATTGGTCTGAAGGAAACATTTAAACCTATAAGTGAACCATTACATGAACTTGTGAATGATAACAAAAAATTTCAGACGTTGATACCATCAGAGTTTAATAATGTTGAGACTGGAAAAAAACTATGCAAAACTACACTCCAATCGACCGAGAGAGAAACACACCACCCAACAAGAAAAGGAAACTCACATTTCACAGTACTAAGAGTCAATCAAAACCTAAATATGATATTGAGAAGACATTGGATTGGGGAATGCATAGTGTTAATGCTCAGGATGATGATGATAATGATGATGATGATCATTTCTATTCTCAACCAGCTATAGAAGACACATCGTTTGAAGGCTTACCTCATACCTCGAGATCGTTGGCGAGAAGTCTCTCCTTATTCATAAACTGAGTTTATGAAACAAATATCCCCCCACACTTCGCTTTCATTCAAGAAAGACTCACCCCATTCACGTGTTACCAAATGAAACATTTATACATTCAACGCCTTCGAAAACGTGTCAATCAACCCAACATGAAGCGAACTCAAAAAATTTAAATATCAGTGAACTGGCCCGGGAATTTCTTTTGGATAAGACGTATGGCCCATACAAAAATACAAGTGGACAATAAATGTTGGGCAATTCACACATTAATGTGACAAACAAAAAATTTTAATTGGATGATGGTCAAAACTGGCGTCTTACTAGTGGATTATATTCTTTAATATTCCACCTAGAAATATATTAAAAAATTTTATTGATAACTAATGTGCATCGGGATAAATGTCATAAATGTCGATCGCACTTTCATTATTATCCAACTTTCTTTTAAGCTTATTTATATTATTCACATTAGTTTGAGTACTGTGTGAGTTCTCTAGCTCATTCATTTGACTGCGTCAAAATCTTGACTGTGCTTCTAGAATTGATAAGGAACTCTCAATTTCAAAGGGAATTACAAAATAATGTGCTCTCGCTATAGTTGAAATCCTATGTTTTTTATTATCCGCTTGTTATCCTTGCTATCTAATGTAGTTTTTGTTATTTCGACTGTACTTATTTCATGCCTTCTAGACCTAAATATCTGCATACTACCACGTTCTTGCTTTCCTGTATACAAAATATTTGAATAGTTCAAAAATGTAATGTCCCTTAACAACATGCCCTTATTTTTTTTTATGCATATTTCGCCAGAGTTATCAAAATTTTCACATTTATGCGTATACATTTTTGAGCGTATACAACTCGGCCAATTCATCTAAATATTCGGACGTATCAAACTTTAACTCCACATCATTCCGAATATCTTCATAAATATCATTTGTTTTTATACTGTAAATAAATGAATGCGTATCCATATAATTTAATTTGAGTGCTTTCTGTAACGTGCAACGATATACGCCGCAAGGACGGATGGACGATCTGTGGGTGCGGGGCACGCTTTAGTATCCGGCTCTAGCTCGTCGGCTTTGGGGGTGGTGGTCTTGCTTCCACAAATCTATCCTTTTCGCTGCGCACTATTATTAAGAAGATTAGAATTGAGCGTGCTGCGACATAGAGAAAAGATAGAACACTAACCGGAAGAAAAAAAAAAAAACTAAAGTTGCTATCGTTTGTGAAAGAAAAGAAACGAGAGAGAGAGAGAGAGAGAAGAAGAAGAAGATAGAGTCCGAGATTTAAGTTATCATCTTGTCACTGGTGTTGCGTGACAAGGATCCCCACCCATCCTATGATCACAAGCGTCAGAGCCTGGCTCTGGTGATCCCATATGAGCCCTATGACGGTGGAGCCTACGACCCGATTTGGCTAATCGAAAGAGTAATTATTCCATGATTAAATTGTTTTAATTAAAGAAGCAAATATAAAACAGATAAAACATTATAAGATTCGAGTATAAAGCAATGTTAACAATAATATATAATATAATAATTTAATATAAATTCTAAATCTAATTATTTTTTTTTTTTTTTGTATTAGAAAAATTTTTTTTTTAAATATTTGTGCCGTATTGGTTCTGCTTAATTGTTTTTGGCATAATAATTTTTTATTTATTTAAAATTTTTGTTTTGGTTTTAACGGCTGTAATTCATTCTTTTGTTTTCATTTTTTTCCCCTTTTTCTTTTATTTATTACAAATTAATTTTCTGAGCAACTTTTATCAATTTTTTATTTATTCTATTTAACATTTCTTTTGGTTGATTTAGTTGCGTTAATTTTCATGTGCGAAATGTGCGAGAACATAGATATTTGTACCAGGCGTACATTTTTCTTTATTGTTTAACAAACTTACCCCCAGAACTCCTGCGGCGGTGATCGATCTCCGGCGAAGTGCTGGAACGGGCTAAACGACGAGGTGTTTTTACAAAAAAAAATAATATTTTCTCTACACATTAAACACATTCGCACATTTTCAATTAAATACTACCAATTCTTTGTATAACAAATTATAAATTAATTTAAACAAATTTCTCTTCTAACGGGTGTTAATTTTTCCACATGACTTTTAAATTCTTTTTCTATTTTACGATTCGCTTGTGAACCACTATTCATTTCTTTTCATGCTTTTTGTCGGGAGCAGCAGACAGCGCATGTTAATGCAATGCTGTGACAGCGTCTGCCAGCAGCGCTGCATCTGCCGGCAGCGCTGTATGCTCTCTGTTAGAGATCGCTTGCAGTTCGATCGGCTAATTGTTTGTTTCTCTTGCTTTGTCTTTCAATTGTTACTCTGTTGTATATCGTGTCGGTGGCGAAGCTTGAAAGTGTTCAAGTCACAGCCAAAACATAAGTGGTTACATATATGTACATATGTACCACAGCAATAAACATTTAATTTGAATTCGCGAGTTTTATTTATAAACAATATTCTTGCGAATAAAAGTTACTAAAAAAGCTTAGTAGCTCAACATTTGGAGGCCCCGGCGAGATATAACATATACTCTCGCTAAGTGTTGTGAATGCAATTGATTTGCATAGATAATTAGTGAAGTGATTAATAAACCATAACAATCAGTGAAACATTAAACATTTAAGTGCAAGTTCTCGAGAGTGCAAAGAGATATATATATGTACATATGCATATATATTTAACAAGCGGTGCATTTCTATTCTTGCATTCTCCGTTGTTTGCGCATGTTCGCCGTTGCTCTGTGGCTTGCGCACCTTCTCCGCTCTCCGTCTCCGCTACTCCGCTGTCGCAGCTGCGTGCATTGCCCTTCTTGTTGCTCTCTCTTACGCTCTCGGTTTGTGTGATCTAAATCAGCTAATCAACTGATTAACTTTGAACAGCTGCTGTGCGTAAGCAACTCGCACGCGATTGTGATCGCGGTTTTGACGCGTTTTCCGTGGTGCGCTTCTCTTTAAGCTACTGCTGTGCTTAAGCAACTAGCGCGCGTCTGTGATCGCGAGTTTGACGCGTTTTTTCTGGCTTTGAACTGCTGCTGTGCTTAAGCAAACCGCGCGCGGTTTGTAATCGCGGCTTGACGCATTTTTTCTTGCTGCGCTGCACAGTAAACTTGATATACATAGTAAGCAATTGCCAGTTAGCACAAGTGCGGTTAACTCCTAACAATGGAAAGCTCGATGAACGAGCAAGCGACTACTGTCGAAAATCGCGCGCGGTTTTTCAAGCGGAAGGTTTTATCGCTTTATGATAGCCTTGTGAGACTCGATGCGTCGCTTTCCGAAGTTAAGCTAGCTGCATTTAATTCTTCTGAATTAGCAGTACGGTTGGAGCTATTAGAACGTGCGCAAGCTTCATTTGATTTAGCTCAGAATGCGCTAGAGGAGATCGACTATAATGAGATCGGTAGTGAAACGCGAGACAATTTTGATGAACGGTTTCATGAAGTGAAATCGCGTGTTCGAGCGCATTTTGACAGTCGTGAGCGTCAGTTGATTCGGTCGTCCACATTGCGGCGTGATGAGCCCATCGATCCTTCGGCTAATGGCCTCGGTGCCCGCGCTAATAGACGTCGACTACCCGAGCTCAAACTTCCCACGTTCGGTGGAGGTTATACGGAGTACGCGAGCTTTTGGTCAATGTTCGAGTCTGTCATTGACAATGACAACGACTTAGATGATGTTGAAAAGTTTCAGCATCTGCTATCGTGTTTAACTGGTCCAGCGCTAGATGCAGTTCGGTCGTTGGAGATATCGAGGCCCAATTATCGTATGGCTCTGGAGATATTGGATAATCGGTTCAATAACAACCGACTTGTGTTCCAGTCGCACATCAAGGATCTGTTGGGTACCAAGAAGGTGGAGGCAGGAGCATCCGTGGTCACTAAACTTCGTGAGTTTAGCGATAAGGTAAATGTTCACATGGGGTCATTAAAGACTCTGGGCCGTCCAGAGGAAATCGCGAACAGCATTCTTAATTACGTGCTGCTGCAAAAGCTGGATGTGGAAACCCAGGCTGCGTGGGAGGATAGCAGGGCATTGGACAACCCTGCCGCCGATAAAGTGCCGACAGCCAATGAGTTCTTCACGTTTCTGGACGAAAGATGTCGGAAGCTCGAGACTCTGCAATACGCTATGGGTAGGCACACAGCAGGCTCACAGGTGGGAAGGAGCTTTAGCCATAACGGCAGCAGGAAGGCGTTTGTGGCCCAATCTAGCCCCAGCAGAGCAAATGTTTGTGTGTTTTGTGACGCGCCTGATCACGGCATATACTCCTGCCCCATCTTCGCAAATTTGTCTCCCTTCTTGAGGCAGAGAGAAGTGAAGAAGCTCGCTCTCTGCTTTAACTGTTTGAAGAAAGGACACCAAACTCGATCCTGCACATCTGGCGCTTGCCGTAACTGTGGTGGGCGGCATCATTCTTTGCTACATTTCGAGACATCGCAACGAGCCTCGTCAGCTGATGCGTCTGCCGCTTTGCAGCCTCAAGCGTCCACCTCTCTTGCTGCTCAATGTCTTCGTTCTGATGCTGTGCTCTTGGGTACTGTTGTTGTTTGGCTTAAGAGTCGTGCTGGGTCGTTCGTTCCTTGTCGTGCTCTGCTGGATTTCGGTTCGCAAGTCCACATGATGACGTCCAATTTAGCCCAACAGTTACAATTAAAACGGACGCGATCAGATGCTATGATTTCTGGCCTCGGGGACACAGACGTTTCTGTTGAAGGATGCACGGTCAATGTTTGTATGCGCTCTTGCATCACCGACTACTCGGTCAACTTTCAAGCTGTTGTGGCATCGACAATCACCAACAGCCAGCCGAACTTTGCTATTGACATCGACGGTTGGGCAATTCCATCCAACATTCAGCTAGCTGATCCTGCCTCCAATCGTCCGCAGCGCGTGGACCTGCTGATTGGTGCAAGCCTATTCTACGGCTTGTTATGTGTAGGACAAATAGGCCTTGGAGATGGATTGCCTATCCTTCAGAAGACCCGCCTTGGTTGGATCGTTGCTGGTGGTGGTGACAGTACGACGCACACAGCATTGATGGCAGCGCAAAAGGGTTCTGAAAGTAGTAACGATCAAGCAGATGCCAGCCTAAATGAGCTTGTTCGCCGTTTTTGGGAAGTCGAGAGCTGCGAGTATGTGGCCACAAGGCTTAGTAGGGAGCAGAAGGATTGCGAAGAGCATTGTCGCAAAAATGTTACTCGGCTACCATCCGGTGAATACTCCGTAAGATTGCCAATGAAGTCTAGTGTTCTAGTGTTTCTCAATCTGGAGCGCAAATTGCAGCGGCATCCTGATCTTAGGATACAATACTCATCATTTATTGAAGAATACTTGAAGTTGAATCATATGTCGCGTGTTCCTGCTGAGCCCATTGAGCGTTGCAAGTATTTTCTGCCACACCACTGCGTGCTAAAGGCCGATAGCACGACAACAAAGCTTCGTGTTGTGTTCGATGGTTCGGCAGCGACATCCACTGGATATTCGTTAAATGAAGTTATGATGGCTGGTCCTGTTATACAGGACAAATTGATGCATATACTTCTTCGCTTCCGTACATATCTGGTGGCACTAACAGGGGATATATGCAAGATGTATCGATGTGTGCGCATGGCTTCAGCAGATAGCTATTATCAATGCATCTTATGGCGCGATTCGCCTGATAAAGAGCTGCAGATTTTCAAGCTGGACACCGTTACTTATGGCACGAAGGCAGCGTCATTTTTGTCGGTTCGTGCAATGCATCAGCTGGCGCATGATGAACCAGGCTCGTTTCCGGTTGGATCTGTTGCTTTGAAGAATGAGTTCTACGTGGACGATTTTATATCTGGAGGCGATTCAGTTGCTGAGGTTAAGGTCAAGCTGCTGGAAACCGCTGCAATTCTAGCTCGTGCAAACTTCAAACTCAGGAAATGTTGTTCCAGTCATGCCGAAGTATTGTCGGAGATAGCTGACGACGAGAAAGAGTCGTACATGAGGTTCAGCGATGGTAGCGAAATCACAAAAACTCTTGGCTTAGCGTGGGATCCCTCATCGGATCGGCTGCTGTTCTCGCTGTCGTTCTTAGAAGCTGGTTCCAAGCCGTGCAGGCAGTCTGTCTTAGCCACAATTGCACGATTTTATGATCCGCTAGGACTTCTTGGACCCGTCATGACAAAGTCCAAAATATTTCTACAGCAGCTCTGCAAGGATAAGTTGACATGGGATGAGAGTTTGCCTTTGCAGCGATACACAGCCTGGGTAGAAATGTGCAGCAGCTTTAATTCCATTTCCAGTCTTTCATTCCCGAGAGCTATTCTTGCTGCTGGGTGCCGTGTCGAAGTTCATGGATTTTGTGATGCCAGCGAAGAGGCCTACGGCGCTTGAGTATATGTAGTGTCCAGTGGACGCACTTCTCAGAGTCAGCTGTTGTGCTCTAAATCCAGAGTCGCAACCACTCAAAACTATATCAGTTCCCAAGCTGGAATTATGCGGTGCTTATCTTCTGGCCAAACTGCTTCAAGCAGTTAGAAACCTGGGTTTTCTTGATGGGGAGTTCTTTTGCTGGAGTGATTCATCGGTGGTACTCTCATGGATCAAGGATGATCCGTACAAGTTCAACGTTTTTGTGGCAAATCGCGTAGCGTCTATTCAGGATCTTACAGTCAACATGAAATGGCAACATGTTCCCACGGCTTTGAACCCTGCCGACGTACTCTCCAGAGGTACAACTCCAGAATGTTTAGCAGAGTCCAAGATATGGTTCATGGACCGGAGTTTCTTGTTGGAAATCGAGATGAATGGCCTTCACAACGCTGCTTAGAGTCGTCAACGTTGGAAATGCGTAGTAAGGTCATGATAGCCACGTCTCCGTATGATGATATCACTCTTCGTTGCAAGTACCTTAACACGTTTGTCTCAATGCAGCGCGTATATGCGTTTGTGTTTAAATTTGTTAATCGTATAAAGCATCCAGGCCTCAACGTGGTAGATGTCAACAAAGGCACATGGCTGCTACTGCGAATGGTGCAGTTGTCAAATTTATGGGTGATGTCAAGGAGATTCGTTCGAAAGGCTTCGTCAAGAAATCGAGCTCAATCGCTTCTTTGTTGCCGTTCATCGACCAATTTGGACTTCTGCGTGTTGGCGGTCGGCTAGCCAATTCAACTCTTCCCTACGATGCTCGCCATCCTATTATATTACCTCGACGCCATCCCATTACGTTGGCACTTATCGCTCACCATCACAAAAAGAATCTTCACGTTGGAGCTAGAGCATTATTAGCAAAGATTCGGTTACAATATTGGCCGATTGGCGGACTGCGAACTGTGTCGAAGGTTGTTCGCAATTGCATCGAATGCTTCCGGGCCAAGCCCACTGTGCTCGAACCAATTATGGCTAGCCATCCGAAGGAACGCTTTCTGAATTCTCGTGCCTTTGCAATAAGCGGAGTGGACTACTGCGGGCCGTTTTACTATAAATCTGAAGTTCGGAACAGACTCCCAATCAAATGCTACATCAGCGTATTCATCTGCTTTGCTAGCAAGGCTATTCATCTGGAGTTGGTGAAGGATTTGACAACTGCCGCCTTTCTGGGAGCGCTAAAAAGATTCGTGTCACTTCGTGAGAGGCCTAATCAGATTTGGTCCGATAATGCGACTAACTTTGTCGGGGCCAAAAATGAACTTCATGATGTCAAGAAACTTCTCCTCAGCGATCCTCATTAGGAGTCAGTTCATCGGGTGTGCCTGATGGACAACATCGAGTGGAAGTTTATTCCTCCTCGTTCCCCACATTTTGGTGGACTATGGGAAGCAGCAGTCAAGAGCGCAAAGCACCATCTGTATCGCTCTGTTGGTCGCTCTATTCTCAACTACGATGAGCTTCGCTCGCTGGTTTGCCAAATAGCGGTAATAATTAATAGTCGTCCATTGCTATCCATTTCAGAGAGTCCTGACGATTTGGATGTGCTGACTCCCGCTCATCTATTGTTTGGTGGTCCTCCAACCGTGATTTTTGAGCCCGACCTAACTATGCTGGACTACAATCGGTTGGATGGTTGGCAGCGTGTCACTCAGTTGCAGCAGGTCTTCTGGGCTAGATGGCGGGAGGAGTATCTGACTCTTCTCCAGCAAAGATCGAAGTGGCGCACACCTGATCGTCGTCTCCAAGTCAGAGACTTGGTCTTGGTGAAGAACGAAAATTTGCCTCCTCTTCGGTGGCCGCTAGCCCGTATCATGGCGCTCATCCCTGGCAAGGACGGCGAGTGTCGAGTTGCCGACTTAAAGACGACGTGTGGCAGCACCCGGAGAGCCATAAACAAACTCTGTCTACTGCCCCTGAAGGATGATGTTGAAAGATGGGCTTTCAACGGCGGGAGTATGTCGGGAGCAGCAGACAGCGCATGTTAATGCAATGCTGTGACAGCGTCTACCAGCAGCGCTGCATCTGCCGGCAGCGCTGTATGCTCTCTGTTAGCGATCGCTTGCAGTTCGATCGGCTAATTGTTTGTTTCTCTTGCTTTGTCTTTCAATTGTTACTCTGTTGTATATCGTGTCGGTGGCGAAGCTTGAAAGTGTTCAAGTCACAGCCAAAACATAAGTGGTTACATATATGTACATATGTACCACAGCAATAAACATTTAATTTGAATTCGCGTGTTTTATTTATAAACAATATTCTTGCGAATAAAAGTTACTAAAAAAGCTTAGTAGCTCAACACTTTTCTTTACAATTTTATAGCACTCTTGTTTTAATATTTTCTTTTTACAATTTCATTATTTTTCCTAATCGTACTTTTACAATTGGTTTTACTCTATTATGATTGTGATCGTATTTATTATTTTTAATTTTAATATGTGTTGGCGCTTCGCTTTCAAATCGATTTAATTGATCTGCACTTTTATTTTTACGTTGCAATTGTTTCCATTAGTATTCAGACATAAGTGCTAGATGTAATTTTAATTTTCTTGTTTTGTGGTGCACCTTTTACATATTTTAACTTATTTGTGTTTAACGAAACTGCACTTTCATTTTTCTATTTGTTTATTTAAACTTCAACTTCGTTTTTGCCTGTGTAAATTTTAATTTGTTTTGTGCGAAAGCGCTACACTTTCCAATCATTTTTTATAACTTGTAATTCGAATTTTAGTTTGTTTTGTTTTTGTTTTTTTTATTTTGATTGAATGATTTAATTTAAATCATTTTTATGTTTTGTTTTCACAACACTTTGACTGAGATTGGAATCTTTAGAGATTCATAGAAAGGTTCACTATGATGTTGCTCGCTGTTGAAGGTTACTGTTGGCGCCTAAAGGCGCTCCGTTGGCCAGGCGGTAGCCAGTAGAGGCACTCCGCTGACCACGAAGTGACCTGAAGGGGTGCTCCGCTGGCCGAGTTGGCCGGTCAGGATGCTCCGCTGGCCGAAAGGGTCGGTGATGGTGCTCCGCTGGCCGAAAGGGCCGGTGATGGTGTTCCGCTGGCCGAAAGGGCCAGAGCAGGGGTGCTCCGCTGGCCGAGAATGCCGGCGCGGGTGCTCCGCTAGGCGAAAAGGCCTGCACGGGTGCTCCGCTGGCCGAAAGGCCGGTGAGGGTGCTCCCCTGGCCGAAAGGGCCAGAGCAGGGGTGCTCCACTGGCCGAGAATGCCGGCACGGGTGCTCCGCTGGGCGAAAATGGCCTACTGGGCGGTCTGCTGGCAAACGAAACCTGCTGGGCGCTCCGCTGGGCAAACGGAGGCTGCAAGGGCGCTCCGCTGGACAATTAGCGGCAGGCGAAAGCACTTCGTTGAAGCAGTCTGCTTCAAAAAGGAGCAAGGCCTTAAAATCGAAGAAAACGATCCAGCGAACTAAACTATCGTTAAAGAGAAATCCATTTACAACATAATAAAACTTTTCCCTTACCAATTAACAAAGATTGAGATGGAAAAATATCCTCTATAGCTGGATGCCTTCAGATTAAAAATTTTGCAGAACTATGCGTCTGTGTACGCCGGTCATCCAAAAAATGATGGAACCGGAACTGACTTATGATAAGTTGGCCGCGCTCAAGCTGGTGCAGCAGGCGCAAACGTCAAAGCTGAGCTTTCCAGTGCAACCGATGCACAACTTCAAGCTCAGCTTATCAGCGGTTTTACAACACTACCTTAAGCTCAGTTTTACAGAGCTATTTTAAGCTCAGCTTAACAGCAGCTTAAGCTAATTTGATAGACTGAAAGTGCATACTTTTAGTCACTGAATATATAGCATGCTTTTAAGCCCTGCGTAAAACAAAGCATAAGGTGACACAAAACTTGCATACTTTTAGGTGCTACCTGAAACAATATTAAACTTGGCTTAGACCTAGCAAACTTTTAGGTCGAATTCAATGCCTGTTGCTGTAGGTTTCATGTAGTCATAATGGAAGTCATACATTTTGTATTTTGACATCTCCAGCACTACAAATCCTAAATAAATTGGTTTATCACAAATGTTGTATAACCTTATCATTTGAATTGCATACATAATTTCACTGAACTTTGATGCACTATGAAAATTTGATTTCGATACTTAATCCCTAGCACATAATTTGGGTCGACCTGACTTCCTATTTTCAATTGATTACTCCCAATCCGTTATTATTCGTACATCCACCCTTTTTCACTGTTTTCCATGCTTTCTCCATAAACAGCATTGTTCAATAATTTGAAAAAATCTATTTCAAAATTATTTTTGGCTCTGGTCCAATCAATATCAATATATTTCTTGAGCCAGGCTTTTTAAATTGAAGGATGGAGTGAAATTTTTTAAATTCCAATTCTCATACACTGTTTTAATGTGTTATAGTATATGATATAGTTCTTCATATCAGCAAGATCGGCTATGAACTTAGGAGTTTTGCAAGTGCTTGATGGTAGCTTGTTAGCTGGACAGAATGGTAGATCATTATGTTCATCGTGGATTGAGTAAGGGTAATCTCGATCAACCTCAGAATATACCTATACTCACTATTTTCAGGAATATTTTCTAGATTAAATCTATTAACCTGTTTCGTGTCTAACCATTTGAACTCACCGTAAGGTAGTGGTTGAGACATAGCCCAACCATATAAATTGTTTGCATCCACATACATTAAAAATTCCGATTCTTTAGTAGGATCGAAATCTTTTAGGTATTTGTAGTTTGCTTTTGTATGCCTATGACTACATTGCACCAACCCGAATTCCACTCTTAAAATATGTAATGATATCAATGTCAGTGAGAAACTCGAGTATGATCTCTGTGGTTTTTAGCATAGCATCCCACGACAATCCTGGTGTAGTGTAATAATGGGCGGGGTCAAGATTGTAAATTGAAGAACAAATTGCTCTAAAATTTTGGGAAACGTCTGTTAACAATAAAACATCAGTTTTAAAATACAATTCTAAGTGTGTAGGGAGCTTTAGATAAGTAAAAACACAATAGAAATTTGAATTTTACAATTATTTTTCTTGCACTTGCAAATACACTTGTTTTGCCGCTCAGAGAAAAGTAGAAAAAATGTTATGTAGGAAAAAGCACTAAAAGTGGGCAGGGCACGCACAGTATAATAACTTTGTCACTATCGATATCAATCGATCGCGACCACACTGTCAGCCGTTTTGAGTGGTCACACCTGCCATCATCTGGCATCAACATCCTTCCCCCCTTGCAATGAGTTGCAAACGGTTTCATTGTCCACATGGACCGGACAGAATCCAACCCAATTGGAATTCTGGGCCCTTGGAAAACCGTTGGTGCTCGGCAGGATGCCAGGTTGGATGATGTGAGAATACACATCAGTGCCGAGCACCAGGGACACCATCGATGGCTGGAACCAGCGTTCGTCGGCGAGCGTAATGCTGCGAAATTGCTCCAAGTTCTCGCCATCGACAGGTCGGAGGGGGGTGCGGCGGCAGAGTTGGGAATCCACCTGCAGCAGCACCTTTCGACGGAACTCGGATGTCCGCGAGCGGATGATCGCCGTACATAGGCCCTCCGAACCAACGCGGGTGACGGAAAGCCGATAGGCTGTTGCGAAGGATGCGCTGATACGGCTGGTCGCCGTACACTGGTCGATCAGCGCTCGCATCTCGAACATCTTCCATCCGGTATCGACCAGGATGTTGGCCGTCGGAAGGATGCTCACAGCCTTGTCCTGCAACAAGGATGTGAGCGACGTCGGGAAAGCCCCCTCGGGCGTAGGTAAGGCCGGTCGATGGGGAGACGGCGAGCGGGAACGTGACCGTGCTGGAGTTCAGGACCGGGTCGAGTACGGTCGGTCGTCGCCTCGTCGCTGACGACTGCGGCGAGCGCTGCGTGCCTCCTCAAAGTGCAGCAGCGTGTGGTGGTCCGCTACGGCAGGATTGCCCGGAGTGTTGGTGGGCCAGACAGTTAGAGCAGTACTTGTTGATCAGTACTTGTCTGCAGTCCAAGCAGCAGGTTCCTTCTTCATGTTCAATCCGAAACTTGAACCCTTTTCTCGATGACAAGGGGATTCTACCGGCCTGTGGGCGTCTGAGGGCGTCCCACTCGCTGCGTTATGATGAGAGTCATCCAATCATACTCTCGTACTCCTCGTCCTTTGCACGACTATTGGTTCGTTTCACCCATAGTATATCCTTACATGGGGGTAACCAAGTCGTCATGCGGCTGATCCGTTCCAGATTCTGGATTCCAAAACTGAAGGTCCTCGTCAAATCCACAATCAATCAACTCTTGCAAGGTTTGCGTGATCTATAAGAAGATATTGCAGACCCAAATGATGGGGGACTTGCCCAAGGAAAGAGCGTCCTACTCGACATCATTCACGCGCACTGGAGTTGACTTCGCCGGCCCATTCGAAGTAAAAAACTACACTGGCCGAGCCTGCCTCATCACCAAGGGGTATGTCTGCGTCTTCGTGTGCTTCAGCACGAAAGCGATTCACTTGGAGGCGACATCGGATATCACGACGGAGAAATTCCTGGCCGCATTCTCCCGTTTCATAGTCCACACCAAATGCACTCGGACAACGGGAAAACTTTCGTTGGAGTTGACAAGGTGATCTCCACACTTCAACCCGCCGGGCGCCCTACATATGGGTGGATTATGGGAAGCCGGCGTAAAGAGTTTTAAGGCACTCTTTTACAAGGCGACCTCCACCACAAAGTATACGCTTGAAGAGTTATCCACTCTTCTGGCTAAGATCAAAGCCTGCCTGAATTCGAGGCCGATCTCTCCTATGTCCGAAGACCTTTCGGATCTACTAGCGCTAACTCCTGGCCATTTCCTCATAGGTGGCCCACTTATTTCGGTGTTGGAACCACAAATTAACCACCATTAAGCACTTCGGCTTGCAAGATCTGCCGGGTTGTGCTCGGATCGCACATGCGACCAGTTCTTGGCGTCGCTGGCTTGGACTATTTTGGCCACACGATTGGCCACAAAGGTTGTCCATCTTCAGGGTGGCTTGTTCAACCAAGCGAGAACAATTGTTGAATCAGTCCAAAAGAAAGTCTGGAAACTTTCTGCTGGAAGATTCAGGATAAGGGCCGAAGATAGTTCAGCCAACAGGACTGCGCCACAAAGCTCCAAATGTGGCACTGAGAGTGACTTGACAGGAGCCACCTTTGTCTTCGCAGTAAGGAGATGCGTGGTAACCTTGTTCGCCGTCTCCATGCGGACAAGATCGCCGCTCTATACGCCCTTTCTGAAGCATCACAGAATCTGTGGTACTGGAGCTTCACTCGTGTCTGGAACTGGACCGGATCTTTCCCAGAGCAGGATAGCTTTCGAGATACTCTTTCCATTGGAGTAAAAGATCCGAAGGGTAAATGTTCGTCCCATTCGAGCGTTTTCAGCCAGATCTCCTGCATGAATATCTTAGTTCGGATAACGAAAGGGGCCAGCCACCCAGCTGGGTCGAAAAGTTTTGCAATCTGCGAAAGTACTTCCCTCTTCGTGTAGGAGTCCTGATGGGCAACTTCTGGTGGCATGAAGAAGAACTCGTCATCGTGAGGTTGCCACCTGATGCCCAGAGTTTTCGCCGTACTGGAGTCCTCGAGTTCTAGGAAGTCTTCTCGAAATAGGTGGTCCTTTGGGATGTCCTTCAGCACGCTCTTATTGTTCGACGTCCACTTCCTCAGCGGGAAGCCAGCGCTGTCCAGGGCTGCACACTAGGGCGGGTCAATTTTTTTTCGCAAAAATCGTCCCCCATAATCGGAATCTACGAAGAATTCTAAGAAAATTTCACCATGAAACCATGTGTCTAAAATGAATTCCTAGTCCGCGCCGTGAAGCTTAAAGATTGCACTATGAGGTACATAAGGTATTTCGAGGTATTTAAGACATTTTAATGTATTTAAAAAAAAAAATACGCATTTTCCAATTATGTTGGAGTCAATTCTGATTCATTTTTTTACAACAAATTTTATATTTTTTTTTTTAAATTTATTTAACTTATAATTTTTTTTTTAATTCAACAAAAAAAACCAACTAGCCATGTACTGAGCCTCATATAAGAAAGTAGGAGCAATGCGTACGTAACTTTTTAACGAAGTAAGGTATCGGTCTGAAAATTGAAATATATATTCAAAGGCATTTTAAGCAACTAAATAAAAGTGGGCGTGGCATGATAAAAGGCGGAATTTAATTTTATTTTTTATTATAAAGTTTATTTGCTTGCAAAGAAATATATTATTACATTAAAAAGCTTTCTAAAGATAAGCTTTATACATATAATAATATTAAAGCTTTCGCGAAGCTTTTTTGCGTTCCTCTTATAACAGTTTATTTAAATGATAATTCATTTTGCGGTAAAACTTGTTAACCAACGGCAGTGCCGTAGGTGGGGGCAGTCAAGAGCATCAGTCCCTATTGGTAAGTTATCCCTCTTTCGAAAATAGCTATCTACGCCATTGAATACCATAGACTAGCAGTAAATAAAGTTCAAGATTGTTATCTGTTCTAAATTTGTGTAATACATTTGGTTTACTTAGTATTTGACTGTTAACAAAGAAACGTGTGCTAATAATATAAAATTATGGAATCATCAGCGATGTCTATTGACAATTCGGAAATTGACAGTATTATAATGATGTCTGCATCAAGTTTCAATTCAAAGCAGATCACAAATATCATTGGTGTACCTAGTGAATTTTCCGAGCTAAATTTGCCAACTTTTCGGGATGTACTTAAATATTATTTTTACGTGAGTGATCGCAATAAACAGCAAACAAAAAGACAACTCTCTTATGCAAGCCTTACTCCGATGATTGCAGACAAAATAATTGAAATTTGGAGAAAGACGAATATTAAATTAATAAATATAAAAAGCATCATTAGAAAGCTTAATAAATTTATAAAAAAATATCAGCGTGAAGTTAAAAGCATTACTAGAACTAATTCAATTACTGAATTTGAGAAAACCTTAAATGATTTGTTTTATGTCGCTAAATGCAGTTGTAAGAAAACAATGCCATGCTCCTGTCGATTAATTCCTGACCACTTGAAAATGTTCATGATTGACCAACACACCAGCAGAAGGAATACCATTCCCGAAGTCGTGCTAAATATAGTCGATCAACAGTCAAGCCAATTGCCAGAAAGCTCTGATCCTTCTTATAGACCCGAATCTGCGCATATGAACATCGAAAGTGAATTTGAGTTTGCAATGCCAGCAGCAAAAGATCTGAGTTTCAACAAACGGGGACCTTACGCTAAGAGATACGATGCATTTAATTTCGCAATGATGTGTGATAGATTCGGCATTTCCGACAGAGTTATGTCATTGACTTTAGAAAGTCGTTCCAAAGTTCCTCAAATCGAGTCAAAGAAAGACTTGAGACTCTAATAAGATGACTAATTGTTGGAAAGCAAATAAACTTTATAATAAAAAATAAAATTAAATTCCGCCTTTTATCATGCCACGCCCACTTTTATTTAGTTGCTTAAAATGCCTTTGAATATATTTCAATTTTCAGACCGATACCTTACTTCGTTAAAAAGTTACGTACGCATTGCTCCTACTTTCTTATATGAGGTACATGGCTAGTTGGTTTTTTTTGTTGAATTAAAAAAAAAATTATAAGTTAAATAAATTTAAAAAAAAAAATTATAAAATTTGTTGTAAAAAAAATGAATCAGAATTGACTCCAACATAATTGGAAAATGCGTATTTTTTTTTTAAATACATTAAAATGTCTTAAATACCTCGAAATACCTTATGTACCTCATAGTGCAATCTTTAAGCTTCACGGCGCGGACTAGGAATTCATTTTAGACACATGGTTTCATGGTGAAATTTTCTTAGAATTCTTCGTAGATTCCGATTATGGGGGACGATTTTCACGATTTTTTGGACAGGAACAAATTGACCCGCCCTACTGCACACACTTCCGCAATGGTTCGGATGGCCTCTTCCTTCGTGTGTATCCCCGCCAAGACATCGTCCACGTACATGCTGTTGGAAATGACTCGGCTTGCGAGAGGATACTCCAAGCGTATGTCTTCAGCAAGCTGCTGGAGGACTCGTAGGGCCAGGAAAGGCGCACAGTTGACACCGAATGTCACTGTGTTCAATTCGAAGTCACGGATCTCACCGTCCGACGTACGGAACAGAATTCGTTGGAACGGTGTGTGCTTCGAGTCCATGAGGATTTGGCGATACATCTTCGTTATGTCCGCATTGAACACATACTGATAGTATCGCCATTTGAGGATCTGCAACGTGAGATCCGTTTGGAGAATGGGCCCTGAATGAAGGATATCATTCAGACTCTTGCCATTTGAGGATGGACAAGAAGCGTTAAAAACGACCCGAACCTTCGTTGTGGTGCTATCTGGTTTGAATACGGCATGATGAGGCAGATAGAAGTTAGGAGTCGTAACAATCGCCTGTGGCGATATGGGTGTCATATGACCCAAATCCACGTACTCCTGGAGAACGGCATTGTACGGCTCCTTTAGAGAATCGTAGCTTCACAAACGATTCTCGTTCTTAAGGAATTGAGCCAGCGCTATGGATCTGGAATGACCCAGTTCAATGCCATCGGGCATCCGGAATGGAAGAGTCACCCGATATCTGCCACATTTGCTACAAGAAGCAGTCTTTACGAAGTTTTCTTCACAAACGAAGTCTGACTCCTTTATCAGCTTCGCTAGAATATCCTCCACCTCCCAATATTTGGAAATTAAGCTGTCGAGCTGTTCGTCTGCTTGGATAGCGACTCTTGTCGAAAACGCAGAGACAGTTGTCGACACATTCTGGGAGACGGGGCCTGTGAGAATCCAGCCAAACACGGTTTCTTGCCCAAGGAGTGAGCCACAAATGTTTGGCCGGGATCCGCTCAAGATGACTGATGGAAGGATATCCGCGCCAATGTCAATCTGAGCGCCTTTGTAGAAATGTGGATCTGCCAATTCGATCGCTGGTAGATCCCTCAGGAAACTTTGCGGCTTATTGAAGGAGGGCAGTTTGCCTGCCAACTGTGGAATAACGAATGCCGAAGTCTCAATATGGAGCCTCGGCTTCGTCAGGGAACCAATGCTGAAGTGACATAACTTCTGCGATTGGGCCGCAATTGCATGATTCAGCCCAGATACCTAGGCTTGCACGGATTGGAATGGCAAGCTTATGCGCTGGAATAGACGCTCAGAAATGAAAGTCGAACCGATTAGTGCTCGTGCGGTGTGTGTAGCACCTAGATGGCATACATTGACAACCGCCGTGCCGAGAAGGATGTTCTGATCGTTAATAGCAAAGTAATTTTGCACATTTGTTGCCGAGTGATTTGGAGTGGACTGTATGTTGGGAAGTGTGGCTGAAGTGGAAGACGAAGGGCACCATTGTGAGCACTGTCGCCCCGATGGAGAAGAGTGTGGCGCCGCCCCTTGCATGTGAAGCAATTGTGCGCACTCGTACACTCTCGGAGGTGGTGACCTCTTGCAAAACAATTCAAACAGAGGCTCTTCTGTTTGATGCAGCTCATCCGATAATTGACCGATATTTCAAGGAAGCTTGGATAGACCCGGACAGAGTGATTCTCTTTTGAGCACAAGTCACACGATTTGCCTCTCTGAGTGACTCGGGCATTGAAAGAGTTAACTCGCTTTGAACTCTGCTGTGGACGGGATGGTCCAGCGGTAGAGTTCTGCGAGTTGAAAGTTTGCATCACGTCCTCAACAGCCTCGAGTGTACGATAACGCTCGTTGAGGAACGTGCTCATGTCCTGTCATGCGGGAATCTTGGACTTGTCCACCAATGATTGCTCCCATAGTGAGAGTGCAAGTTTGGGGAGCTTGGATGAGCAAGAAAGACCAGGATGCAGTCGGCGAAAGGACTAGAGACTGAAATGTCTGAGTGGTCAAGAGCGGTCAAGCACCGCTGAATCGTGCTCTGCAGCTCCTTAATCGCTGCACCCGACTCTTGCGAAACCGTGGACAGGTTGAAGAGTATTTTTAATTGGCTCGTTATCAACAAGCGCTTGTTTTCGAACCGCTCGCAGAGAGCACTCCAAGCCGACGCGAAACCATCGTTCGTCAGCGGAAATTTGGCTACGATCTCATTGGCCTCATCTGCGGTTTTTGAATTGAGATGGAAAAGTTTCTCAACCGTAGTCAACCTCGGATTGTTGACGTAGATGGCCGTGAAAATATCACGGAAGGTCGGCCACCGCGACTGGAGGGAGCCGACAGGACTTGCAGCCGGTCACGACGGATCTCGTACGTGTGTACATTGTCGTCTTCGGCTGCAGGCCCTCTGACCCGACTCTCGAAGTGCACCATTTTCTCAGAGACGCTGACGAAGTTGCTGAGAGCCATCGCACGGGTTTTGCTAAGCTTAGCTTGGACGGAACGGGTAGTTGCCTGACTACGTGCAGCAGTTGGAGGTTTAGCCAACGACGGAGTCTTTGCCGACGAAGAAGCAGACGGCGACGGACGATCAACTTTGACTCGGAGTTGAGAGGCAGGAGTGGCGGACTTGGACCCCGAAGGAGCGGGCGAAGTGGACGACAGGCGACGAGCTGTGGTCGGAAGCTTTAATGAAAGTTTAGAGTCTTTTTCACTCTTTTGGCTTTCTATGCTTCGGCAGTCAATTTAGAGTCTTTTTCTCGACAAAGACTCAAGATAAAGCAGACAGCCATAAACCAGCACAAATTGGAGAGGAACTTCGGCTGTCACAGGATAGTGAACAAGGCCGACACAAGAAAACAGACAAAAAATCGCTGTTGGAACCAAGCAAAAAATGTTTCCAGGACCAGGTGTTGAAAAATAAACAAAATGTCAAATAAAACACAAACAGCAGTGTGAATCTTTATTAAACTCGTTGGATCACAAGCTGCTGCTGTTTATATACATATATGAAATGTTTGGATAATATATATATGTGTAATGGATATGGATTTTTTTTTTATTCGGAGGAACTAGATCTAATAATAAATATAATAAATATAACATAACATTAAGCACTAGAATATAGAAAAAAGGATAGAAAGAAAGAAAGAAAAAATAAAAAAAGAAAAAGGAAATTCTCGTGGTACTGCCGTGAGGTATTGCTTCACGAGACCTTGACGGGAGCTCACTCCCCTCCGTTACGCCTGCGGGTACGTTCCCTCTCTAGAGTTCGTAGTACGGTGGTCACATTTTCTGCATAGCTGCATACCGCTGACCAGTATTCTTCCTTTTTCAGCATACGGTTCGCAATAGAGTCCGTCGTGACTCTACATCTTATCGCTTCTTCGAGCTCTCGTCTCTCACTAGAAAAGCGCCGACAGCACACTAGGATGTGTTCCGCTGTTCTTCGACTTCGGGGTAGCAATATAGGCACATCAGGTCGCTGTCGTGTCCAAATCTATGTAGCCGTGCCCGCTCAGGATCTGCGTCAGATGATAGTTGACGAATCCGAAACTTCTGCTAACCCAGTTGCCTATGTTTGGGATCAGAGCATGGGTCCAGCGGCCCTTACTAGATGTGTCCCACTTATCTTGCCATTTCCTTAGGCACTCTGTCTTAAAATTGGTCGACACGTAGTGAACGTCTTCCATCTGGTTAGCCCTCTTGTGCTTGTAACTGTGAGACCTCTCTATCGCCAGAGTATCTAACGGCATCATGCCAGCTATCACTAGAGCAGCGTCATCCGATATGGTCCTGAAGCCACTGCATCTTCCGCCTGTAAGCCTTTACCTCTATTGTTTGCACCCATACTGGAGCGCCATAGAGCATTGTTGATCTAACCACATTTTGTAGTAGTAGTCTCCGACCTTGCTTAGGGCCGCGCGTATTTAGCTTTATTCGACCCAATGCCTGCCCTACGACAGCAGCTCTCTTAACAGCATACTCCAAGTGTTCGCGGAAGCTGAGCCGCGTGTCGATTAGGTATTTAATGGCTCGGCACGACACTATTGAGGTCCGACCAAGGTTAATGTGAGCCGCTTCGACGATCTTTCGAGCTACTTATCAGGACCGCTTCAGTCTTGTGATCAGCCAACTGCAGCCCCACTGTCGTGAGCCAGTCTTTGACAGTGGCAACCACTGCACTACAAAGGAGCTCAGCGTCGCGTAGTTGTTTCGCTGTCACCACTAAGGCCACATCGTCTGCAAAGCCGACAATGGTTGCAGACTCTGGAACGTCAAGGCGCAATTTGTCATCGTACATGATGTTCCATAGTAGCGGGCCCAACACGGATCCTTGCGGTACTCCTCCAGTGATGTTGAACGATTTGGTTCCGTTATCCGTCCTATATCTCAGAATGCGTTTCCTAAAGTAGTCCTCAATTATTTCCATTAGGTTGCTCGGGGTGTTGAACCGCCTTAAGGCGCCTATAATGCAGCTCCAATTTGCAGAATTGAAGGCGTTCTTGACGTCCAGAGTCATGACTATGCAGTACTCCTTTGCACCACCACGCCATCTTCTGCCTGCTATGGCTCTCCTTGCTATGTCGGCGTCTACGGTTGAGTGCTGCTTTCTGAATCCATATTGCATGGGTGATAGATCTCCTGCTTGTCGGATCGACTCCTCTAGCCTATGGCTCACCAGCCTCTCCAATATTTTGCCTGTTGTATCGAGCAGGCAAATCGGTCGGTAGAACGACGGCGAATCTAGTGGCTTGTTCGATAGTGGCCTGCAGATGGAGCCTGATCGCCATCATCAGAACGCGATTTGGGATCGCGTCCGGCCCAGGTGACTTGGAGTCCTTGATTTTTGCCGCTGCCAGTATTACCTCACCCAGTAATACTTCACCCTACCCTCCTCTCTAGGCACTGCACAGGTATTTGGCTTGAGTTTTTTAAGCACCACTTTGTAGGCCATTCCCCAGATGTCTTGATCGGCTTCGTCGCAAAGTTCTAGGAATTTGTCCTTCTTGCTGCTCAAGATGGACTTCTTCAGCAGCCTGCGATTAAGCGCGTACTCCAGTCTTCTTGCTTCAAAATCAGCTCTGCCTCGTGAACGTTGCAGGATCCTTCGCGATCTTATACATCGCCTTCTTGCGTCTGCGATCTGCTGGTTCCACCAGTATACTGGTACGTGGTGTCTTTTGCACGATCTTCGCACCGCCATGCTAGCGTCGCAGGCATCCGTGATTGAGCGCATGAGCAGCTCGGCGCTTACCTCTGCGTTGTCACTTCACTTCACTAAGGTGTAAACTTTATAAGCCTTTCAGCTCAGTGGTCCATTTGCTCGCGGTGACTCGGTATGGTCCAGATCTATCGTGATCGCCCTATGATCACTCACTGTGTAGACATTGCGATATGGAATATAGTACGAGTATATGTGTGTAAGTGTTGTGTATGAAAGGATACGTGTATGTATGTGTGTCGTATGTGTATGTATCCACATTTGTACATATATATATATACATACATATACGACACAAATACATATATATATATATATTTATATATATACATATATATATATATATATTTATATATATACATATATATATATATATATGTATATACATATATACTGTTCAACGTATACACAAAGTAGAAAAGATAGCGGAAAAAATGCCGGTGAAACGCTTATGTACTTATACTTATATATATGCTGTGTCACATATATAGTATATAAGGTACGAGGAAAAAAAATATGGCACGAACACGACACTTGAACAAATGTATGGAGAAAAAAAGTGTATTACTTATCTTGACAACCAATTGCTTGCTGGGGTCGAGCGATATATCCAATCTGGCTCGAAGGATCAAAATGTGTAGGGGGGCGTCTTTAGATAAGTAAAAACACAATAAAAATTTGAACTTAACAATTATTGTTGTTGTGCCTCTCAGAGAAAAGTAGAACATATGTTATGTAGGAAAAATCACTAAAAGTAGGCAGGGTGACCAACATGAGGACAAACTAGATCAGTCAGACTGCGCTAACTTTGTCACTATCGATATCAATCGATCGCGACCACACTGTCAGCTGTTTTGAGTGGTCACACCTGCCATCATCTGGCATCAACACTAAGTATTCCTTCAATGATCGACAATTGAAATGATACCATACTTGGATGGCATGAGGGTAATCCTCTTCTTAACATTCGGACTCTGTTAAATTACTATAGAACTTAGACCTTGGTGGGAGAGAAGTTGCATTTAGTTTTCCAACAGAATCTAAATATTCGTAGGGGAAAACACCTTTCCTGCGAAGTAGTTCAAAATCTGAGTTGTTTGTGTACTGTGATTTCAGCACATTGAAATTGTCCTCACTCAAATTCCCAGTGAGTGTGTCTAGACTAGGGGGCATGACGTTGACGTACTACAATAACAAATAAATACTCGATAAATATGCTAATAATAAGGTTTTTAGCAGAGGAATAGATTTACTAGAGCAAACTACGTTATTAAGATTATTATAATTCACACATATAATACGGAAGGGATTATGGCAAGCAAAGTTAGTAGTTCTACGAGAAATGAGAAGAGGAAGAAAATTCCTAGTGATCCTGACCGGAACTGCAAAACTAATTTGACTTAACAGCTCCAAAGAGTCTATTTCACCATTAATTAGTATCTGTGTGAAAACTGCACCTTGCATAGTTCTACGATTAGAAAGAGAAGGAAGGTTTAGTAATAAAAGTCTACTGCGATAAGGTGGTAATGTAATATTAGGATTCCAATTTAAACTACGAAGAGCAAATAACAAGAATTGTTTCTGCACCGACTCAATCCTATCTTGATAAACCCTATACTGGGGATTCCAGACAAGAGATCCGTACTCAAAGATAGGACGAACCAGTGAGACGTACAAAGTTTTGGAAATGAAGGGTTCGTTGAACTCTTTCGACCAGCGTTTTATAAATCCCAGAACACCCATGGCCCTATTAACAGCACCCAGAATATGTTTATCAAATTTTAGCTTTGCATCAAGCAGAACCCCCAAGTCATTCACAACTTCAATTCGCTCTAAATAAGTATCATATAAGACATAGTTATTTACCTGGGAAGAACCCCTACAGAAGGTCATAAACTTACATTGTAGTGAGCGAAAAATATATTGTAATAAAAAAAAGAGTTCCAAATTTCCCAACTTTTTTTTTTGCTGTACTAAATATTGACGCACCCTAATTTAGACATCTCACTATCTGCACTTGCTTATCACTGTCTTCGCAAAGCTCTTACAAAAGCTCGGCTTACCATGCGGTGCAGTGGAGTACAGTCGAAAGTGAAGCGAGTTTAGCAGTAGAGAAAAACAATTAGACACAGCAGACGTATTTATAACTCCATGTAATTCTGCAATATTATATAATCTGGCAGAGAAAAAACAAGATCAACCCCAACTAGTGAGTATATATACGAGGATAGGCGCATATATACTCGTATATATATATATAAAGTGCAGTGATAAATTCGTTAATTAATACAGGTATGAAAAGGAAATAATTGTGAGTGTAGTTTATAACGATATCTCTCCAAGACAGGCGTAGAATCCCCAGAAATTCGGCTCATCGAGCTCGGCACTGGCGGATGGTATCCTCTGTGGGCCACTAGTGGACCACTCAACCTCTATGACAACTATAGAGCGCTGTGTGACCCTAGTGAACAATTATATATTGGGTGCACAAATTTGTTTGGAGGTCACAACAAGGTCGGCTGCTGATCGGAGCACCAAAGACTCTGATTCTGACAGTCCACCGCATACACACAAGATCACGGTCTAACTTGAATATTAACGGAGCACGTACAGGCTCACGCCTGAAGACCAGGAATACACTGGATGAGTAGTGTATAGTACCACAATCCACAATGCAACAAGAATAAATTCATCTATATAGTATCAATCATTCCTCATTGCTGCGATGATTTGCTGAGAAGCGACACGAATTACATCGTCTGTGTCTTCTAGTTATTTTGTATTAAATTAGTAAACATAAAATTAATAATTCTAATGGAAAATTGTTGATTAATTATCTGTATATTTTCTCATATAGTACATTATCATCACAACATTATCATCGTCACTCATCTTCGTCATAGTTCAACGACCGTAAGAAAACGACATCTGAGTAAGTTGACTTAAATAAAGTACAAGTTACTAAAGGTAACCTTAATGATACAAATGATTATATAAATGTGCCTAATTATTAATCGAATGAAATTATCCCGAGTTCATTTCAGACTTGAAGTCATTTTGTAAATATTGTTGATCATATCACATATGGGTAATTCTCTGGTAAATGTCGCGTGAGTTATATATGTTTGACATATATATACATGAGTTGTATTTCAATAAATAAGAATGTACACAGTGTTGTAGATTTGAACTGGTTTATTCAGAGAATTGATACAAACTGAAGTTAAGCTGTGCAAGAAGTGCTTTTATATACTTGGATGTTGGCGGCAGCCAAACCGTCTCAGTTGTTTATAATTACGTTAGCATATTCTGACTTTGGAGTTGTGGTTAGTATTTATATTGGGACTTGGGTTGAGATTCGTTATTAGTTTCAGTTGCAAGAGATTGTTTATGTTTACGTTAAAGAAGCTAGCAGTCCCAGTTTGGGTTATTAGTTTATAGTGGAAGCTTGAATGTTTATGTTTACATAATTGACGATCGCAATCCCGATCTAATGGAATGCTTTGTATGTGTTAGTGTTGGGTAAGTGGTAAGTGGTGACAAATGAGATGGGGAAGTGGTAAGTGGTGACAAATGTATAACTCGTGAGAACAGCTTTTCAGTGACAAAAAAAAAACATAAACTAAAACAATTTTAAAATTAAGTGAAGTTTTTTCTTAAAGCTTTGGATTAGCACTATTCTTAGAGATAAGATTGATTTTAGTAACCTATTCTGTTTTACGATAAAATATATGTTTATGCGAGCGCATTGTAGGTGAGTGGCACACTATCTATATATTTACTATATTGATAATAAAATATTATTATATTTTGTTCCGCCAATCGCGTACGTATGTATGCATGTGTGTTTATTTTTTGTAAGTGCAAGTGCATATTAGTGAAAAGTGTAAATCATTAAGAGAGCCACTAACGTGCAAATATTATATATTGTATATTCCATACATATATAAACATACATACGTAATAACTAAAATCCAAGCTGTGTGTACAAGCATTTCGTATTGCTTTTAATTCTTGTCCGTTTTATGTTTTGTATGTCGCGATAATCGCCGACATACATACATACACACATACTTTGTGCACTCTCTCTTGTCCGCAAGCGCACCGGCTTGCAGCCGCGCTTGCTCTCGCTCTCTCGTCACATACACACATTCTTTTGTGCACTCGCTCTTGATCGCAAGCGCACCGGCTTGCAGCAGCACTTGCTCTCTCTCTCTCCGAATACAAACATACGTGCACTTCGCCTGCTCAAACGTTTGACAGCGCAGTGCAGTCATACATACATACATACGTACATACTGCAAGTACTTCTGCGAGTGAAGTAATAGATTGACAGGGCAGCGGTAGTCGCACTCGACATACCCTACCCTTTTCATTTTTTCCAAGTGATATATTCTGTGTGTGTACTATAAGAGCAACTCTCAGCTCAATTGTCTGTGTATGGGCTTTACTCCAGCCAGTGTTCAAACATACACAGACATACACACACACATACATAACATACTTCACTACACAAATAATATAATTTATTTTTATTTTTTTGTTTTTCCAATCCAACAGCAATTAAGAAACAATTGTCGTTTTTGTTTCAAAATACCAACCTATATATACTTTTAGTTTTTTTCCAGCTTCTTGCTCTCTGGTATTTTTTCGTACGATTGTTTTTTTTTTTGTTGTTGTTTCTTTTTTTTTCGACGAACATCTTTTGTTGTTGCGGGAAATTTCCCCCGCCCCCGTCCTTTTGCGTTCTTCGTCTGTGTCCGCTAGTTCCGTAACCATCTAGGTGTAAAATACCGCAGCACTGCCTTTGGTATTTTTTCAGTATTTTCCGGTATTTTTATTGTCTGTTTGCTACGCTCTTTCCGTATCTTTTTCACTAGCTGGGTCGATTTCAGACAAAAAAAAACCAATTTCTATTTGGTATTTCTTTGGTATATTTTCTTGATTTTTCGCTTCAGAGAAAAATTAGTATACAGTCCGTATCCTTGTCGGACTGTAAGAGCGCCCAGTTAGTTTTTTTCCTCTTTGCGTAGCATGTCATCGGGCAAACCCGAGAAAAGTAAAGCTCGACTGTCCGTGCCCTCTACTAGCGCCGCTAGAACTTCTATCAGCCCCCCTTTACCTAAATCCAATAAGGAGTCGGCTCTTCGTGCATCCAGCACTTCGCCGATTCATTTGCAATCGAAAAGGGAGGGCCCCGCACGGTCAGCTAGCATTTCGCCTGCTTCTGGCACCAGGCTTGCAGTCCAATCCAAGCCGCTGATCTTGGTCACACAGCCTTCGTCCGATCCTAAGACCAAGGTTCCTTCCGTCCCGATCCCACGCCTCCCAATTATCACTCGCTCTCAGGGAAGGATGGCACTAAACAGAGTAGACACAGCGTTGACGAAATTCATCGCCGCGACTGATCGTATCAGTCACTTTGCGGCGCGAGTCAACGATCCTTCGGCTGATAGCCCGTCCCTGTATACGTGCCAAGTCCGAAGGGACCAGATGCGTTCCTTATGGGAAAAGGTCGAGAAGGAGTATGAGGCTTGCTCTTGCGTCATGTCTGAGGAGATGACCACAGAAGAGCTTCCTACCGTTCAGGCCAAATACGAGTACTGCTATGCTGTCTATGAGCAGTGTGCAGCTCAGATAGGTGAGCAAATAGCCAACGCATCCCAGGCGCTCACCCCCCGTACACCCGTACAACCACAAGCTGTGCAATTCATGCCCACAGGGTGTCGATTACCTCCGTGCCGAAGTTTTCGGAGGCGATTACACTCGCTGGCCCACCTTCCGGGATTTATTCACGGCTCTCTATATACAGAACCCGAGACTGTCAGAAGTTGAGAAACTTTTCTATCTCAACTCCAAGACCAGCGGTGAAGCCCATTCAATTGTTTCAAAGTCTCCTTTGACAAATGAAGGGTTTCAGTCGGCTTGGTCCAGCTTGACTGAGCGTTTCGAGAACAAACGGTTGCTCGTAAACAGTCAGCTGAGAATTTTGTTCAATTTGCCCGCCATTGGGCAAGAGTCGGGTTCCTCTATTCTGGAGCTGCAGAGCACTATTCAAGGGTGTCTGACAGCCTTAGAGCACTCGAAGATCAACGTAGAGAATTGGGATTGCATCCTGGTTTTCTTGTGTTCTTCGAGGCTCCCCAAGTTGACCCTTTCTCTTTGGGAACAGTCAATCCAAAACAAGAGCGATATTCCTACGTGGGTTCACAAGAACGCTTTTCTTCTAGAGCGGCATCGCACCCTAGAAGCGATAGCGGAGGTGTCATCCAGCACGAACGCTCCGACGGTTCCACGAGCCTCACGCAAGGAGGCCCCCGTCTCCAGGCAGGTCAACTCTTTTGAGAGTAGGGTGACCATTAAGACCCAGACCTGCAATTTCTGTTCCCGGGAGAATCATCCGATTCGATTGTGCCCTCGCTTCCTCCAGATGGGTGTCAATGAAAGGTTCAACCATATTAAGCAGCAGAAGCTGTGCTTAAATTGTTTCGCTCGAGGCCATGTACTGGCCGAGTGCACAAGTGCGCACAGCTGTTTTACGTGCAAGGGTCGTCATCATACACTCTTGCATCGAGTCAACCCGACGCCGACAGTTACTAATCCCATTCCTAATATACAGTCCACTCCTTCCCAGTCAGCTAATGTGCAATCTTTCCTGGCAGCTAACACACAAGGTGTTCTGCTGAGTACAGCTGTTGTACATATCTGCCATCACGGCGTTCGGCACACAGCTCGGGCTCTGATCGATTCGGGATCAGAGGCCACCTTCATTTCTGAACGATTGTTCAAGCGCTTGAGGATGTCATACACATCCGTTCAAGCCCACGTCTCTGGGCTGACTAAAGTTGTAGCAGCCCAACCCCGAAAGCATTGCCAATTCCTAATTGGCTCCCCGTTGCGACCAGATCTGCAGATTGAGGCGTCGGCTTTCGTCTTTCCTCAATTAGCAGGAAAACTGCCCCCATGCTCTGTCCCACAAACCATCCTCGACAATCTGCCAAGCATCCCGCTGGCCGACCCCAAGTTCTATGAGAGTTCGCAGATAGACGTGCTTTTAGGCGCAGATATCCTCCCATCCGTTCTTCTCGGCGGCTCTCGTCCGAACGTTTGTGGGACCCTCATTGGTCAAGAGACCATTTTCGGTTGGATCCTGACCGGCCCAGTGTCGGGATCCACTTCTAACTCCATCTCGTCCTTTTCGACTCGACTGTCCGTTGATCGAACTCCTACGATCGGTCCTGTGACAGGACCCCCCTCCAAATCTATTTCAGTTTTTTCGGTTCGACTGTCCGTCGATCGAACCCTTAAGAATGGTCCTGTGATAGGACCCTCCTCTACATCTATTTCTGCTTCGAATGGTCCTGTGACGGGACCCCACTCTGATCCTTCTTCGGTTCGGTTGCCCGTCGAACGATCCTCTAAGCGCAAGCCTTTGTTAGGACCCAATTCAAAAACTTTTTCGACACCTTCGGTTCGACTTTCCGTCGAACGAAACTTCGCCATTGGTCCTGTGACAGGACCCCACTCGAAACCTCTTTCAGCTCAACGATCCCGGACGGAGACGAAGTCTTCCTCTGCACCGATGGCACCGGTCACTCCGCGCGGGGTCTCCGTGCCTCCCGGCACAACCTCGCGCCACCCCAGGAGCCGACGCGACCACCCGGCACCCTCCAGAGGAAAACCACCAAGGACGTCCCATGTCAACGTTTCCCTGGCCGGCACCAGGCCCGTGCCTAGCCCGCCAAAACACTGACGGCACTTTCCAGTGCAAAGGAGTGAGTATACTCCCCACCGCGGCGATCAGGCTAGACACGGGGACGGCGGCTTTCGAAGCGCGAGTGCTTTTAGATCCGTGTTGTCCGGTAAGCCGCATCAGCGAGTCGTTGCCAGGGGCCTTGGGCCTCTCCATCACTCGCATGGGCGCTGAAGGAGTTTGCACGGCGTCGTTGCGCTCCAAGACACACCCACTCTATCTATCCTGATATTGTCCTGCCGGGTATCCTCCCAAATCTGATATTCTTTGCAATCCCAATATTGCAAGGGGGGGAGAATGTTTATGCGAGCGCATTGTAGGTGAGTGGCACACTATCCGTTCCGCCGACCAAAAAGCACTCGATGCTTTTCGCTCACCCGCAATGCGTTCACGCGTAAGAAAGCACTCAAGATCCAGTGCGCTCAACTTCTCTCTCTCCCACAACTCTCCACCGCAGAGCCGAGCTTTGCAAGGGGTCGGCGCTAGATCTGCAAAATGCCGTCGGCATTTTCCCTCGCCAGTAGTGATCTACGTTTGTTTCATAGCGGTCACCCCCAATAACCCCAACTTTCTACGTTTCTTTGTAATAACCCGAACGTTTAAATATATATTTAAGTAAATATAAAACGCGAGTGTTTTTATTTAATTTCGGGAAAGGGAAATCTGGAACCTATCTGCGCGACCACAACAATATATAAATTCGTTCATTTTTTGGTTTTGCGTACGAATTTGTTAATTTTTGCAATTATCAGAACAGAAAACAAAACAGAAAAAACGCACGCGACATCCCTCAGAGAATTACCCATATGTATGTAGCAAGCGGAGTATCATGAATTCTTTTATAATTAAAAATTCACATGAAGTGATTAATGAATTTTGCTAATTTTTCTTAATGTGGTCTGTCGAGTAAACAAAGGAAAGATGTCGAATATATAAAAAACTTAAATATGAATTAAAGTAAGGGGTAACTTATAAAAAAACCGACAGTTACCATGGTTGTGAGGGTAGAGATGAGGAACTTTACATCTAGATTTCTCTACTAAGTAATTTCTTAGAAGGGAACTCCACTGAAGCGTGTGTCGGCGCGAAATATCTTTTTTATTCTTTACTTTATTTTCTATAAAGCTTTTTTTTGTGTACATTATTATACATTCCGTTTGCGTATTAACTATTTGCATGTGTTAGCATAGCCGCAAGTGATCGAGTGAGGAAGGACCCTGACCATTCCGACGAGCTAGAACCGAGCATAGCAAAAATACTAAGCTCGATCACGGACAATCAGTGCCTTCTAAAGCCTGATAAGGTTTTGTTACACTACACATAGTAAAATTGGCGACCAAGCGTGGGACCCGAGCAAGAAAAATATAAATATCCCACATTCACTCGTCTATTCCATTGAAGTGTATGCACATATACGTACTTAACATATATCATACATATTGAGCCGCGACACTTTGTCAGCCCGTTTAGCGCTGACCATTTTAAGCCGACTCAGCATGGTTCCCATGCTGATCGCTTATATACATACATATGTGCATGCATAACACTCTCTAGTACATAAAGTAATGGGAACAGGAGGAGGAACAAATTGGATGCAATTCATGCAATCTGGAAATAAAAATCAAACGCAGTGAGTAGAATGATATGTGTGCAAAGCGGAGCGGAGTAGTAAAACGGTTGAGAGCAAGAAAAGCTCAACTGCTAAAACTACTAAATACAGATACTGATTTATCTTGGGATAAAATAGTCAAGGTACATGCAGAGGTTGAACATATTAAAGAACAAGTGAACAACCGCAAAGGCGCACACATACACCTACCATGCGATAAACAATATTGACAAACCAATAAAACCGTTCCACCCCAAAAGAAAGAATTACCAAAACGAAGGAAGACCTGTCCTGCCGACTGCGAGGGACCACTGTACTCAACAAATTGTGAGTACACATGTGCAGCCAGCACCAGCGCCCCTCCAACAACATAGAAGTAGCCTGTGCAGCCAGCACCGGCGTTCCTCCAACAGCCTGTGCAGCCAGCACCGGCGCCCCTCCAACAACATCGAAGCATCCAGAACGGACAGCGCTGCCAAGAGCGAAACATTTTTTTTTAATGCACTGCGTTGCATAATTTTTTTGAATGCACTACTATGCATATTTTTTTCATATACATATTCAAAATAATTGTAAAATTCAGCGACACTAAAGTTGCCCGATTAGAGTATGGCCTGAAAACCATACACAATTAGGTAGGAAAATACATGTAACCAAATAATGAACAACACTTTTCAACTAATTGAAAGAAAACTTAAATTTACTTTCTATGAATAATAGTATATGTAAATATAATGAAAATTTTGAAAATACAAAACAAAATTTAAAAGAAACCATCAAAATTTGTATAAGTAGTACACCCAAAATGGGATTAGTAGACGTTAAGACAGTGGATTCCACTGCTAACGTAAATAAAGTAGAACCAAACAATATCGATCTACAATTAGTAAATATACTGTTAATAATTATTGTTGTAATAATGTGCGCTAATTGTTTCTACAAACTTTATAAACTGCAAAACAAATGTTTAAAAAAGAAATATATGAGCCAGGCAAATGACTTGGACAAAATTTAAAAAATATTAAAAGCACAAACAACAATAAAAATTACATTCGGTAACATTAAGAAAATTAATTAATTAAAAACTAAAATAAATAAATATATAATAAATATATATATATATATATATATAAAAAATGCCAAAGAATAAAAGACATTTGGGAAAAATATGGAATCGAACCAAATATATAGGGAACTAAATAAAATAAAAACTGATTTTGATAGATCGTACAAGCCACTTACTCAAAATAGGCCTATTCAAAGTAATACCATTAAAAAGCATGTAGAAATATTAGTAAACGGTTTTAATGAAGCACGTATACTAATACATGGCCAAAGAGAAAAATGAAATCAAGAACACTGGTCTCAAGTATCAAAACTTTTAATCAGTCTGAGATTCAATTTAATACTAATAAACAAAAATTTGATTTAGATATATCAGTACCCAATATAATTAATACGACCCTCACACTAAGAACAGAGTCAGCAGGAAAAATTAACAGTGACCCAGTAGAATCGGAAGAACTTGCTGGAACAAGTCCAAAAATAGAAGAGCAAGATTTAAATAATCTTGCCATCCCCGCCATTTTAATAACAGATCTGGAAAATTCAATAGATTCGGATAGTTCTAGCATAATAGAGAGTAAAGTAAATACAAACATAATCATGGCCCAATCGAATATTGATTTCATCAGCACGACATCCAAGCTTATACCAGTTTTCGATGGTAAAGCCGAAAACTTAACAAGTTTTCTTGATGCATTAAACATTGTAGACTCAATAAAAGGTGAACACGAACAATTAGCTGTGTCGATGATAAAAACAAAGCTAAAGGGTGTTGCCAGAAATTTAGCCGGAAACGAGACTTCAATAGCTGAAGTCATTTCCATACTGCAAATCAATGTCAAAGGCGAAACTGTAGCAGTATTATCAGCAAAACTGATGAACCTACAGCAGCGCAATAAAACTGCCAATCAATATATAACAGAGATTGAGCAAATGACAAAAACATTGGAAAATGCATATATAACTGACGAGTTAACTTTAGAGTTAGCCAGAAGTTATTCCACCCATCAAGCAGTAAAAGCAATGACTAAGAACTGCACAAATGAGATGGTAAAACTTATCATGGAGTCTGGACCAATATAGAGGAAATTCAAGAGACCGTAGAAATCAAAACAGAAACAATAATAGTAACATCAATAATGTCAGAGTAGCCCAAAACACATCGGGAAACTCACAAAGCCCTTCAACTACTCAACAGTGAAAAATGCAACGGTTCACACCATTAATCTCAGTCAAAACATATTTGTTACATTCATTCATGTGGCTACAGGAAAAGAACTTGTCTTTTTAGTAGACACAGGTGCAGACATTTCAATAGTTAAAGAAAATTCTGATGTCTTTCAAGACTTAAAGAAAACTACATTATAGATATAAAAGGAATAAGTCAAGAAGTTACCAAATCAAAAGGGTTGACTTCTATTGAAATACAGACCACTAAGTACATAATCCAGTATGATTTTCACATCGTGGAGTTACAATTCGCTATCCCTTGTGATGGCATACTAGGAATCGATTTTATAAAAAATGCAACTGTCAATGAGACTTCAAACATTCAGAAGGTTTGTTCATTATAAGACCTAATAACTTAAAATTTCTAATTTATGTTCCAATAACATATAGTTCTGGCAACAATTCAATACTTCTGCCCGCAAGATCCCAGGTTATTAGGAAAATTCAGTTAAATTCAAAGGAAGACAGTGTATTGATTCCAAATCAAGAAATTAAGCATGACTTGGAGAATTAAGTTTGACGGGTCAAAACAATGTATACATATGGACGAATTTATCTATCGAGTTCGATCTCTTACAGATCAAAATCTTAATAGAGATTATAAAGTTTTGTGTGATCATCTACATTTATTGTTTAATGGCAAAGCAAGTGACTGGTATTGGAAGTTCCATCGTAACCATGACAACTTCACTTGGGAAACCTTTTGTAAAGAGTTTCGTGAAAGATTCGACGAAGGTGAAACAGATTTAGATTTGATGGATAAGATTAGGAAAAGACATCAAGGGGTAAATGAACCTTTTGACGACTTTCAATTTGCAATTGAGGATCTAGCAGATAGACTACAAAGGAGTTTGTCCGAAGACCAGATAGTCGATATATTGATCCGCAATTCTCAACCCAGTCTACACCATGAACTATTGCATTTAAAAATTTCTAAAAGATCTCAGTTACGCGAGGCCGTACGGAAGCATGAACTATTCTATTCTGATGTAAAGTCTTTTAAGCCTCGAACACTTCGTTCGTACGTAAATGAGATAGCTCATAATGATGAAAGTGAGTTACAGTCAAGAGACTCTGAAATATTAGGAGAAGAAATATTAGCATTCCAGAAGAAATCTTCTGCACCAATTTGTTGGAATTGTGACAAGTCTGGTCACAGGTTCGACGATTGTTTGGAGCGGCGTAACATATTCTGTTATGGATGTGGCGCTAAAGAGACTTTTAAGCCACGTTGCCAGAAATGTAATCCATCGGGAAACCGAACTGCGGACGTGTCCAAGAATCCCAAGTAAGCACGTCCGATATTGAGAATAAACTTGAATCGCAATCAACACAAACGAAAAGAGACATTGATTCAAATGACATTACTCTCTCGACTAAAAAAAATATTTAGTAATAATTCTTTTGTTCCCTACCATATAAGATTAGAGAATTATAGGAAAACTCGTGAAAGAATTTTCGCAAGCTTAGATTTTATTAAGCTTAATCATAAACCTAAACGGTCAACTAAACGTTTAAGACTATATTGGAAAACCATTCGAGCTAATCGTAAGAAAATAATTTCATCCATTATTTTGAGTTCGGATGAACGACTTTATTCTGAAGTAACCATTGAAGGTAAACCATATTTAGCTTTACTAGATTCCGGAGCGACAATAAGTTGCGTAGGTGGAACAGCAGCAGTAGAATTATTAGCAAATAACAAATCCAAAAAGTGTTCAGGAGCCATTCTAACGGCTAATGGAACTAAAAGTAATGTGGTTGGAAAACTTATAACTGAAGTGAGATATCGTGAGAAATCTGATAGTTTGAAATTGTTTATCATTCCTGATTTAAAACAGAATGTTTATCTGGGAATAGATTTCTGGAAGAAATTTGGATTGATTGATAAAATAAGAGCTCCAACTGAGATATGTGAACTTGATGTTGGGTCGTCTGATGCTCAAGATGAACAACCAAAATTTCATAAATTATCTGTAGAAGAAGAAAAACGTCTTCAGGCCATGATTGAAATGTTTCCGTCATTTACAAAAGAGGGTCTGGGACGCACTAGTCTAATTAAACACTCAATAGAGGTAGAAGGAACTAGGCCTATCAAGCAACGGCATTGGCCGGTCTCACCAGCTATTGAAAAATTAATGTTTGCAGAAGTTGATAACATGCTAGCTTTAGATGTTATCGAAGTCTCCAACAGTCCGTGGAGCAGTAACTGTGTGTTAGTAAAGAAAGGAGACAAGTGTAGACTATGTCTTGATTCGCGGGAGATAAATAAAGTAACAAGGCGAGATGCTTATCCACTACCACATATAGACGGCATACTAAGTAGATTGCCGCCAGCTAGTTTCATTACGGGATTGGATATGAAGCATGCTTACTGGCAAATTCCACTCGATGAGCCGTCACGGCAATACACCGCTTTTACCATTCCAAATCGTCCTCTCTATCAATATAAAATGATGCCATTCGGGTTGTGTAATGCAGCTCAAACACTTTGTCGACTTATGGATCAAGTTATACCTTCACATCTCCGAACTAGAGTTTTTGTATATCTAGATGACTTACTTATCTTATCGGATGATTTTGATTCGCATCTTATTCTACTAGAAGAAATAGCGTTATGTTTACGTAAAGCAAATAATCTTACTATCGAATTTGGGTAAATTCAAAGTTATGATTTGTATGCGCGATAAAAATTAAGTTATCTTTTGGGTATAATAGGACAAGGCAGTTGCTTTGGGTGACAGATCCAGATAAAATTGTGCCGTCTATGGTAGATTTTCCCATTGTACTATATCCTCTATAAAACAGTTGCGTCGATTTTTGGGTCTAACTGGATGGTATCGACGATTTGTCGAAAATTATGCCACCATTAGTTTTCCACTGACTGAGTTGTTGAAAGGGAAGAAAACGATTAGTTGGAATGAAGATGCCAACAAAGCTTTTATTGCACTCAAGAATTGTCTAACAGGTTCGAACCCGCTCGAAGTACGAACTTTTTTTTTTTTAAACCACCCGGTCGGTGGTGCTCGATAAATCCTGATTTTTGCATATTTAAAAAGTTTATTTTGTTGTGTGACGCTAGTTCATACGGAATTGGTTGTGTTTTAGCACAAGAACGAGATGGGATCGAGCTACCAATAGCCTTCATGTCCGAAAAACTATCAAAAGCCCAGCGTAACTATTCCGTAACCGAGCTGGAGTGTCTTGCCGTTTTGAAAGGAATAAAGAAGTTTCGTTCTTATATTGAGGGACAAGATTTTCTTGTAATCACAGACCATGCATCTTTGCAGTGGCTGATGAGGCAGAAGGATTTATCCGGAAGACTGGCTCGTTGGTCAATGAAGTTACAAGCTTTTCCTTTCTCCATTATACACAGACGAGGTTCTGAGAACGTGGTTGCCGACGCTCTTTCACGTCGCAATGAACCAGCTGTAGAGGAATTCGATATCGTTAATCCAATAGTGAATTTACAAGCAGATCAGTTTAAATCTGTTGAATACTTGAACTTGATCGAGAAAATCCAGCTGAATCAAGCTAAACTACCTGACCTTAAAGTTATAGACGGATATGTGTATAAACGAACAGATTTTAACAAAGGCAGTGAGTATAAAAACGACCATGTATGGAAATTATGGGTTCCCGCAGGACTTGTTCAGGAAGTTTTATATAAAGCTCATGACGCACCAGGCTCAGCACATTGTGGCATGGCAAAAACAAGTAAGAAAGCTACAGTCGAGTGTACTCGACTGTGAAATACCCGCTACCCATTTTGAATAAAAGCAAAATATTACGGTAATAATCTCAAAATATTAAAAATAAATATGCATCTATTTTCGATCGGGATTTGAACTCGAGCACCACCGACCGGGTGGTTTAAAAAAAAAAAAGTTTGTACTTCGAGCGGGTTCGAACCCGGGCACCACAACATGCGCGGCTTGCACTCTACCACCTGAGCTATCTCATTGCATACATACAATACATACATAGCAGGCGGTTTTGCTCATACAAAATATTTCTTTAATAAAATCCACAATTTTTATTTATAATTGTTGTAAATACGATAAAAAAAAAAAAAATTTTTTGTACCCCGAGCGGGCTCGAACCCGAGTCCCCCGACTACCGCAACTGTAATATGCTTGCACTCTACCAATAGAGCTATCGTAGTGCCTATTGCATACAGATACAAATATAGAGGCGAGCATGTACATATACACGTATACGCATACATACAACACATACATAGAAGGCGTTTTTGCCCATACAAAACTATTTCTTTAATAACTTCTACAATTTTTATCTGATCGCAACCAAAATCAGGAATCATAACTACTATAGTAATTATTGTATACACCAAAATTCGCAACTCTAGCTTTAAAATTAGGCTTGTTATTCGATTTTTTTGATTTGCGGGGGCGGAAGTGGGCGTGGCAAAAATTTGAAACAAACTTGATCTGCGTGCAAACATAACAAATGCTGTCGACAAAAAAATTATAGCTCTATCTCTTATAGTCTCTGAGATCCAGTGTTTCATACGGACAGACACACAGACGGACAGACGGACATGGCTATATCGTCTCGGCTGTTGACGCTGATCAAGAATATATATACTTTATAGGGTCGGAGATGACTCCTTCTGCCTGTTACATACATTTCCTGCCGGCACAAAGTTATAATACCCTTCTACCCTATGGGTAGCGGGTATAAAAACAAAACACATGAGTCGATCCTCTTGTCAATAATTTAATCCGACTCGAATCTACAATACGACTCGATCTTAATACTGCCAATATCTAATAAACAATAAAACAAATGCAGGCACACTGTTGAAATTCGGACAAAATTTAAGAAAAGCAAGGGGTGGTCTTACAAGATGTTACCCACCCAACCATGGTAATAAGAAGAAACGTTTTTTATGACCCCAAAACTATTACAACTCCCCTTTTTTACTTTATGCTCCCATGTCTCCGGAAATCAGAACAAATTCTAGAATTTCATTTTTAAAGTCCAATGACTCAAATTTAACATCAGTATTTATTTATAAACAAAAAAAAAAACAAAACCATTTGTTCAAAATGAATTAGAATTATGACGGTATAATTAGTTCCATAATTTTGTTTATAGGGCAGTTATTTTAATTCAATACAATATTCATTTTTTATTAGCAACTGCTACTACTCATTTACAATAAGAACTAAGAAAGAAGAAGATGTAAAACTAATAATATTTAATAAACAAACAATCATTAATAATCAAACAAATTTTGGCAAATATTTTTGGATGCGCGCTTTAGCAAAACAGATTCAAGAGGTTTTTCTATTAAATTTACTATTTTTACTTTAAAATTTTTCTTTTCTTCTCAATCATTTTTTTGTATTTTTAATATTTATTTTATTTTTATTGTATTGTGAAACATTTTTTTATTTAATTATTTTTAATATTTATTTTTATTTATTGATTTTTAATATCTCAACCACTTTTTATTTTTGCTGTATTTATTATGAAATCATTTTGAATTTTTATTTATTTATTTTTAAATATTTATTTATCTTTAATTTTTATTTATTTTTAAATCCTATTTATTATTTAATTTTTTATTTATTTTATTTTCAATTTTTATTATTTTATTTTTCATTTTTATTATTTCATTTTATTTTTACTTTTTATATTTTATTTATCCAAATTTAATAGTGACTTTTATTTATTTAATTTTAAATCTTTTTTTTTTTTTATTTAATTTTTATATATTTAAATTTTTATCAAATTTAATATTGACTTTTTATTTATTTGTTTTTAATTCATATTTAATATTTATTTTTATTTATTTATTTTTTCTCTATTTTATTTATCATATTTAATTTTGATGTTCATTTATGTAATTGTGAATCATATTTAAACCACTGTGCTGTACCAACAAACAATAATAATAGTAACAATATAGGCGGAAGCAAATCAGTAATAAAAAGGTATAGGCCTGACCCAAAAGTTAGGGTATCAGCCGACAGCTCATATGCTGTTTGGGAGCTTTCGCAACTGCGAAGAAGTATAAAAATTACAATGCAAGCAAAACTGTGGGCAGCTGCTGCGTGGCCGAACAGGCACCAACATATGTATGTATGTATGTATGTAATTACATATGTACGAATATTTATGTTATCAAAACTTCTGTTTATGTATTTTTATTCGGACACTCGGACTTTTAACTTACCAGACAGAACTCCACGACGAAGGCCTTCATGATGTTGTTGCTGTTGGTGATGATGATGTTGATGATGATTTTAATGATGATGATAATAATGATTGTTTATATACCTTATAGGGTATATACTTTTGTTTGTTTGTTTACACACACACACCTTGTTATAATTATTATGGTTTTGCACAGGGTTTTATTGTAGTTTCTATTTGCATTATTTATTTATTTATATATTTTTTAATTATTGTGTTTCACGTTGGATATACCCTTTAATGCCTAGGGCAATAATAGTAAGCAAAACAAAGCAAACAAAAAAAAATAGCGCAAAAAAATAAGTGCCAAATCACAATTGATATTTCTCTTTTCTTTTCGTTATCTTTTTAGTTACTTCTTATCACTATGCAACTAAATTATTTCGTATATTAAAGGCAAATGCAAATCTTTTTGCTTTTTATTTGGGCTTTTACCCCTTTTACTATTGCCTCTGTGTACAACTATTGTATGACCTTTTAACTTTAAACAAACTTATTTTTTGTCATACTATTATTCACAAACTTGCACTACACATCTTCACTAGCACTGGCACTGGCACTGCTGACTAACATGCGCCGGAATTGTGGTATTAAAAACCACTTTAGGTGTAGAATTTTGTCTATCCGTATTATTTAATAACAAATAGTGACGGCTTAGACGAATTATCACAATCTACATATGAGAAAAAATTCGAAGTTAGGACCAATGTAAAATTTCATTATTTCATAGAAATAATTACCTTTGCTTAACAAGCGTAACGAGCTGGTGTATTTATTTTGCTCAAAGCAAAAAAGCATCGATGGATGCTGATGATAATGACAGATTGTATTTCTTCTTTTCTGGTGATGCATGTGTTTTATATTTGTTTTAAAACACCATCAACCAAGAATTTTGCAACCGTCTCTGATCGTAGTCAAATAAGAAAAGAATGAGAGCTGTCGTTGCTAAAGTGACAAAGCTCGTCTCCTTCTCCTACGATCTTTCGCTAGACAACTCACCACGGAGGGGAAATTTAATTTGCCGAGGTGTATTGTCCCTTTATCGTGCCATGGTTTGTGTCTTCGCTAACTTTGCGCGGCAAATTTAAAATCTCAAGGAGAAAGAGATTTTACGCACAATTTTGTCATTTGCGACCATTACAAGGGTCGGAGATGCCTCCTTCTACCTGTTACATACATTTCCTGCCGGCACAAAGTTATAATACCCTTCTACCCTATGGGTAGCGGGTATAAAAAAACAAAAATATGCATACATTCCCGATCGGGAGTTGAACCCGGACCCACAACTTATCGGGCTTGCAAACCACCAGCAGAGCCGACGCGGTCCTTGTGCAAGTGCCATTTAACTGCAAACATATAGAACGCGAGCAATTGTTGTTGTCCTCTCTGCCGAGACTTTCGTCGCGGCAAATCAAAATTGACGTGCGCTAGCTGCTCGTCAGCGAGGCAACTGGACGTTGCAAAACTTCATATGCAAGTTATCACCCAGCTCACATAGCAAATCTTATTGGAAATATAAACACTTTCAAGTTATCACCCAGCTCACATATCAAATCTTATTGGAAACATAATCACTTTCAAATTCGCACTTCAATATATTTCCAATTAGTCCAATTCTAATTGCGCAGTCATTTTTGATGTAAACAATTATGCCTTAGCATAAACACAATTAACGTAAAGCCCAGAGCGTAATTTTAAAGCTAGACTTACGAATTTTGGTACATACAATAATTACTATAGTAGTTATGATTCCTGAAAATTTGGTTGCGATCGGATAAAAATTATGGAAGTTATTAAAGAAAGACTTTTGTATGGGCAAAAACGCCTACTTAATAGGGGTCTGAGTTGCTTTGGGTGACAATCTGGTACATTGTGCCGTCTATGGTATATTTTGAATGGTGTACTATATCGATATACCAAACATATCATTTGGTATATTCTTAGTATTTTTTTAGTATTTTCGGTATATTTTGAAAATGATACCGCAATTTTTTGCCTTTATTAAAAATGGGTAGCGGGTATCTCACAGTCGAGCACACTCGACTGTAACTTTCTTACTTGTTTTTAATCGTATTTACAACAATTATAATTAAAAATTGTGGATTTTATTAAAGAAATATTTTGTATGAGCAAAACCGCCTGCTATGTATGTATTGTATGTATGCGTATACGTATATACATGCTCGTCTATATTAGCATCTGTATGCATGGGGGTTTTTAAGCAATGCGATAGCTCAGGTGGTAGAGTGCAAGCCGCGCATGTTGTGGTGCCCGGGTTCGAACCCGCTCGAAGTACGAACTTTTTTTTTTTAAACCACCCGGTCGGTGGTGCTCGAGTTCAAATCCCGATCGAAAATAGATGCATATTTATTTTTAATATTTTGAGATTATTACCGTAATATTTTGCTTTTATTCAAAATGGGTAGCGGGTATTTCACAGTCGAGTACACTCGACTGTAGCTTTCTTACTTGTTGTATATCTAGATGACTTACTTATCTTATCGTATGATTTTGATTCGCATCTTATTCTACTACAAGAAATAGCGTTATGTTTACGTAAAGCTAATCTTACTATCAATGTGGGTAAATCAAAATTTTGTATGCGCGAAATAAAGTATCTTGGGTTTATCATAGGACAAGGCCGGATAATGATAGATCCACATAAAATTAATTCTATCACAGATTTTCCCATTCCATCCTCTATAAAACAGTTACGTCGATTTTTGGGTCTAAGTGGATGGTATCGACGATTTGTCGAAAATTATGCCACCATTAGTCTTCCACTGACTGAGTTGTTGAAAGGGAAGAAAACGATTAGTTGGAATGAAGATGCCAACAAAGCTTTTATTGCACTCAAGAATTGTCTAACAGGAGCACCAATATTAATAACACCTGATTTTTCAAAAAAGTTTATTTTGTTGTGTGACGCTAGTTCATACGGAATTGGTTGTGTTTTAGCACAAGAACGAGATGGGATCGTATTACCAATAGCATTCATGACCGAAAAACTATCAAAAGCACAGCGTAACTATTCCGTAACCGAACTAGAGTGTGTTGTCGTTTTGTTACAACCTTTCTCTTTCTCCATTAAACACACACGAGATTCTGAGAACGTGGTTGCCGACGCTCTGTCAAGTCGACGCTCTGTCACGTCGAGGAATTCGATATCGTTAATCCAATAGCGAATTTACAGGCAGATCAGTTTAAATCTGTTAAATACTTGAACTTGATCGAGAAAATACAGCTGAATCAAGCTAAACTACCTGACCTTAAAGTTATAGACGGATATGTGTATAAACGAACAGATTTTAACAAAGGCAGTGAGTATAAAAACGACAATATATGGAAATTATGGGTTCCCGCAGGACTTGTTCAGGAAGTTTTATATCAAGCTCATGACGCACCAGGCTCAGCACATTGTGGCATGGCAAAAACAAGTAAGAAAGCTACAGTCGAGTGTACTCGACTGTGAAATACCCGCTACCCATTTTGAATAAAAGCAAAATATTACGGTAATAATCTCAAAATATTAAAAATAAATATGCATCTATTTTCGATCGGGATTTGAACTCGAGCACCACCGACCGGGTGGTTTAAAAAAAAAAAAGTTTGTACTTCGAGCGGGTTCGAACCCGGGCACCACAACATGCGCGGCTTGCACTCTACCACCTGAGCTATCTCATTGCATACATACAATACATACATAGCAGGCGGTTTTGCTCATACAAAATATTTCTTTAATAAAATCCACAATTTTTATTTATAATTGTTGTAAATACGATAAAAAAAAAAAAAAATTTTTTGTACCCCGAGCGGGCTCGAACCCGAGTCCCCCGACTACCGCAACTGTAATATGCTTGCACTCTACCAATAGAGCTATCGCAGTGCCTATTGCATACAGATACAAATATAGAAGCGAGCATGTACATATACACGTATACGCATACATACAACACATACATAGAAGGCGTTTTTGCCCATACAAAACTATTTCTTTAATAACTTCTACAATTTTTATCTGATCGCAACCAAAATCAGGAATCATAACTACTATAGTAATTATTGTATACACCAAAATTCGCAACTCTAGCTTTAAAATTAGGCTTGTTATTCGATTTTTTTGATTTGCGGGGGCGGAAGTGGGCGTGGCAAAAATTTGAAACAAACTTGATCTGCGTGCAAACATAACAAATGCTATCAAAAAAAAAATTATAGCTCTATCTCTTATAGTCTCTGAGATCCAGTGTTTCATACGGACAGACACACAGACGGACAGACGGACATGGCTATATCGTCTCGGCTGTTGACGCTGATCAAGAATATATATACTTTATAGGGTCGGAGATGACTCCTTCTGCCTGTTACATACATTTCCTGCCGGCACAAAGTTATAATACCCTTCTACCCTATGGGTAGCGGGTATAAAAACAAAACACATGAGTCGATCCTCTTGTCAATAATTTAATCCGACTCGAATCTACAATACGACTCGATCTTAATACTGCCAATATCTAATAAACAATAAAACAAATGCAGGCACACTGTTGAAATTCGGACAAAATTTAAGAAAAGCAGGGGTGGTCTTACAAGATGTTACCCACCCAACCATGGTAATAAGAAGAAACGTTTTTTATGACCCCAAAACTATTACAACTCCCCTTTTTTACTTTATGCTCCCATGTCTCCGGAAATCAGAACAAATTCTAGAATTTCATTTTTAAAGTCCAATGACTCAAATTTAACATCAGTATTTATTTATAAACAAAAAAAAAAACAAAACCATTTGTTCAAAATGAATTAGAATTATGACGGTATAATTAGTTCCATAATTTTGTTTATAGGGCAGTTATTTTAATTCAATACAATATTCATTTTTTATTAGCAACTGCTACTACTCATTTACAATAAGAACTAAGAAAGAAGAAGATGTAAAACTAATAATATTTAATAAACAAACAATCATTAATAATCAAACAAATTTTGGCAAATATTTTTGGATGCGCGCTTTAGCAAAACAGATTCAAGAGGTTTTTCTATTAAATTTACTATTTTTACTTTAAAATTTTTCTTTTCTTCTCAAATCATTTTTTTGTATTTTTAATATTTATTTTATTTTTATTGTATTGTGAAACATTTTTTTATTTAATTATTTTTAATATTTATTTTTATTTATTGATTTTTAATATCTCAACCACTTTTTATTTTTGCTGTATTTATTATGAAATCATTTTTGAATTTTTATTTATTTATTTTTAAATATTTATTTATCTTTAATTTTTATTTATTTTTAAATCCTATTTATTATTTAATTTTTTATTTATTTTATTTTCAATTTTTATTATTTTATTTTTAATTTTTATTATTTCATTTTATTTTTACTTTTTATATTTTATTTATCCAAATTTAATAGTGACTTTTATTTATTTAATTTTAAATCATTTTTTTTTTTATTTAATTTTTATATATTTAAATTTTTATCAAATTTAATATTGACTTTTTATTTATTTGTTTTTAATTCATATTTAATATTTATTTTTTATTTATTTATTTTTTCTCTATTTTATTTATCATATTTAATTTTGATGTTCATTTATGTAATTGTGAATCATATTTAAACCACTGTGCTGTACCAACAAACAATAATAATAGTAACAATATAGGCGGAAGCAAATCAGTAATAAAAAGGTATAGGCCTGACCCAAAAGTTAGGGTATCAGCCGACAGCTCATATGCTGTTTGGGAGCTTTCGCAACTGCGAAGAAGTATAAAAATTACAATGCAAGCAAAACTGTGGGCAGCTGCTGCGTGGCCGAACAGGCACCAACATATGTATGTATGTATGTATGTAATTACATATGTACGAATATTTATGTTATCAAAACTTCTTTTATGTATTTTTATTCGGACACTCGGACTTTTAACTTACCAGACAGAACTCCACGACGAAGGCCTTCATGATGTTGTTGCTGTTGGTGATGATGATGTTGATGATGATTTTAATGATGATGATAATAATGATTGTTTATATACCTTATAGGGTATATACTTTTGTTTGTTTGTTTACACACACACACCTTGTTATAATTATTATGGTTTTGCACAGGGTTTTATTGTAGTTTCTATTTGCATTATTTATTTATTTATATATTTTTTAATTATTGTGTTTCACGTTGGATATACCCTTTAATGCCTAGGGCAATAATAGTAAGCAAAACAAAGCAAACAAAAAAAAAATAGCGCAAAAAAATAAGTGCCAAATCACAATTGATATTTCTCTTTTCTTTTCGTTATCTTTTTAGTTACTTCTTATCACTATGCAACTAAATTATTTCGTATATTAAAGGCAAATGCAAATCTTTTGCTTTTTATTTGGGCTTTTACCCCTTTTACTATTGCCTCTGTGTACAACTATTGTATGACCTTTTAACTTTAAACAAACTTATTTTTTGTCATACTATTATTCACAAACTTGCACTACACATCTTCACTAGCACTGGCACTGGCACTGCTGACTAACATGCGCCGGAATTGTGGTATTAAAAACCACTTTAGGTGTAGAATTTTGTCTATCCGTATTATTTAATAACAAATAGTGACGGCTTAGACGAATTATCACAATCTACATATGAGAAAAAATTCGAAGTTAGGACCAATGTAAAATTTCATTATTTCATAGAAATAATTACCTTTGCTTAACAAGCGTAACGAGCTGGTGTATTTATTTTGCTCAAAGCAAAAAAGCATCGATGGATGCTGATGATAATGACAGATTGTATTTCTTCTTTTCTGGTGATGCATGTGTTTTATATTTGTTTTAAAACACCATCAACCAAGAATTTTGCAACCGTCTCTGATCGTAGTCAAATAAGAAAAGAATGAGAGCTGTCGTTGCTAAAGTGACAAAGCTCGTCTCCTTCTCCTACGATCTTTCGCTAGACAACTCACCACGGAGGGGAAATTTAATTTGCCGAGTGTATTGTCCCTTTATCGTGCCATGGTTTGTGTCTTCGCTAACTTTGCGCGGCAAATTTAAAATCTCAAGGAGAAAGAGATTTTACGCACAATTTTGTCATTTGCGACCATTACAAGGGTCGGAGATGCCTCCTTCTACCTGTTACATACATTTCCTGCCGGCACAAAGTTATAATACCCTTCTACCCTATGGGTAGCGGGTATAAAAAAACAAAATATGCATACATTCCCGATCGGGAGTTGAACCCGGACCCACAACTTATCGGGCTTGCAAACCACCAGCAGAGCCGACGCGGTCCTTGTGCAAGTGCCATTTAACTGCAAACATATAGAACGCGAGCAATTGTTGTTGTCCTCTCTGCCGAGACTTTCGTCGCGGCAAATCAAAATTGACGTGCGCTAGCTGCTCGTCAGCGAGGCAACTGGACGTTGCAAAACTTCATATGCAAGTTATCACCCAGCTCACATAGCAAATCTTATTGGAAATATAAACACTTTCAAGTTATCACCCAGCTCACATATCAAATCTTATTGGAAACATAATCACTTTCAAATTCGCACTTCAATATATTTCCAATTAGTCCAATTCTAATTGCGCAGTCATTTTTGATGTAAACAATTATGCCTTAGCATAAACACAATTAACGTAAAGCCCAGATCATAATGCGCAAACCTAAATGTAAACTCAACAGCGTATGCTGACATGTCAAAACGCAATTGTAAACACAATTGCATTTCACACTTCGATCTTTGATTTCATCATCCGTTTTGTAAACATAAAGAAGCTTTGTCCCATCTTAGCTGACTTGCAGCATAAGTCCACTTTTGTACTTTAGTTCTAATTTGATATCCGAATAAAGCGGAAGCGTGCAGCTCCCAACAAACAAATATATTTTTTCTATTCAGTACAACTGAATTGAATTGATTAATTGGCGCCCAACGTGGGGCTCGTGTTAAAACATACAAAAAAGGATCCGTAACTAAATCCTTTGTATCGCGAGGAAAAAAAGAATCCGTTGTCGGTATCAAAAGTAACCAATAATATAAAACGTTACTCGAACTCAAAAACTCAAAACTTTCGTGAGCATAAAAAATTTTCCTATAGCTGGAAAAACCGTGTGTTCCGAAACTCAAAACAAGTGACGAAGTTACTTGAACTCAAATCATAGTGAGCATCAATGTTCCGAAAACAAAACAAGTGACAAAGTTACTTAAGCACAAATTATAGTGAGCATCAATGATCCGAAAACAAAACAAGTGACGAAGTTACTTAAGCACAAATCATAGTGAGCATAAAAAAAAATTTCCTATAGTTGGAAAAACTGTGTGTTCCGAAAACGAAACAAGTGCTGAACAACACAAGTTAACAAGAGCATTAAAAATTTCCTTTAGATTGGAAAAGACGTGTTTTCGAAAACTCAAACAAGTGAGAGTGATCCAAAAAAGAAAACATATAATAAGTTATGTGAACATAACGCAGTGTATTTGAAAAAAATACACGAAATAAAAAGGTTTTCAAAGTTGTCAACCTACTTTTTTAACTGAAAATAAAAAAAAAACAACTGTATCAAAATCATCCAAAAGAAGGAGGTCTAAAATCATCCAAAAGAAGGAAGACTACAACCAACAAGAAGGAAGTCCAACCTGACGGGAGCCAAGTGAGCTTCAGTTATTTTTAATTGTCTATAAGTAAAATAAATCATTAAACCCTGGACGAATTGATAAGTGATTTTGAAAAATTAAACATGGCTGTAAACAATAATTTGACGGCAGATCTTGTTACTAAATTAATAGCCAATCAAACCAAGGCTCTTCAAGAACAAATTGCAGAGTTAAGATTACAACTCTCGACTAACACAAATACAGTAGAAGAATATACACACACAGTCATCAACGATTCAATTCGTTGTGACGAATCTTTCGATGTTGTCAAATCTGTTCCCGAGTTTTCAGGAAATTTTAACCAATATGTCCGTTGGCGTGAATCCGCCACTGGTGCAATGAAAATGTATAAGAAAAATAGTAGAAGATACGTAGGCGCGCTTACTATCCTAAGAAAAAAAGTGACAGGGAAAGCGAATGACATATTAAAGAATCATGGTACAGTCTTAAATTTAGAAGCCATCTTATCTAGATTGGATTTCGCTTATAGCGATAAACGTCCAATTTATATAATTGAACAAGAATTGAGTGTTCTAAGGCAAGGTAGAATGACCGTGCTAGAATACTACAATTTGGTTAATAAAAAACGCACCTTACTGGTGAATAAAACAATCATGACATATGGCAACAATGCCAATGTCATAACAGAAATGAACAAAAAGAATAGAGATAACGCCTTGCGGATCATTATCACTGGTTTGAACGGTTCTTTGTCAGAAATTCTGTTTTCTCTCAAGCCCGAAAATTTACCTAATGCCTTGGCAAAAGCCCAAGAGCTAGAGGCAAACCATCAAAGAGCAAACTTTGCTTACAATTATTATGCAAATACAGTGCAAAATAATAATAACTCGGATTCAAAGGTTCAGGAAAAGAAATCTGAAACTGTGAATCAAAATAACAAAAAATTTAACAATCATAACGGAAAAAACAATAATAATCTCCGTTTTAATCAAGCAGTGAATAACCAAAATCAAAATCCTGTACAAGGTAATAACCAGTTACCAGAACCAATGGAAATAGATCCATAGATTCAAATTCAAAACAAACCTTATAATCAAAATCATTCACATTCTATGAAACGCGATCATGCTTCTGTTTCTGTACAACAAGCAAATAAAGTAATGCGTATCAATAACCTTGATGAGGACCATTTTTTAGAAGAACAGGGGGACAACTCCCATTCATCTTCAGAATAGATAAGAAAGAAAATAAAAACCTAAAAATACTAATTGATACTGGAGCAACTGCTTGCTATATCAAAAGAGGCATATATAATAACGGTGAAGAATTAGCAATTAAGAAAAGAGTTAGAACAGTAAATGGCTTTAGCCTTATTACGCTTTTCCATAATATAAATATTTTCGGCAAACGCCACAGATTTTACAAAATAGAAAACCTGTGTGGTGACCTACTGGTCAGCTATAATCTATTAAAAAGTATTAATGCTATAATAGATCTTTCTAAGGGAAATCTATATTATAACAACAAAAATGAAAAAATAAATGACGAAATAAATGCTCAAGAGACATTAGGCAATCTGCAAAGTTCAGATGAGTCTTTTGACATTGTTCAAAACAAAGCAAGGAAAACTTTTTCCTTATTCCAAGTGTCTGATCATGAATCATCGTCATCAAGTGACGCTGATGATCAACTCAAAGCAAAACGCATAAAAAAGAAAGTCAAAAAGAGCAGACGTTCAAACACGTCGGTATCCTCAAAGACAAACGCAGAAAACAAACCAGGAGCAACAAACGTCGTTGCAGACGCTTTATCAAGAGTTATTATAAACCAAATAACTAACGAAAACATTGAGGAGTTGTCCGATATTGAAACAATACATTCCGCTGACAGCAGTAATCAAATTATAATTGAGGAAACCAATAAACCTTTAAACCAATTCAAACAACAATTGCTTATTGCAAAAAATAGATTCACAATCCATGAGAAATACGAAGTATTTAATAAAACAAGGCACATTATAGAGTACGATACGGTCGATAATTTGATTGCCATTTTGAAAGAATTCCTCCAACCAAATCTTACAACAGGTATTCATTGTACTCCCGAAGATTTGTATGAAATTCAAAATATTATTAAAAACACTTTTACAAAAAAATTCCTTTATACAAGAAAATTCGTTCAAGATATAGAAAACAAAGATGATCAAGAAATAATTATAGAAGAGACACATGCTCGAGCACATAGAGGATTCGATGAAAATCTTAAATATTACTTTTAGCCAACTTTGTATAAAAAACTTCAACAATATATTCGTTATTGTGAAATTTGTAACAAAAATAAATATAACAGGCACCCCAAATTAATACCGATATCCAGAACGAGAAGGAGAACAATTGCATATTGACATTTTTTACGCAGAAAAATTATCATTCATTACTTGCGTAGATGCATATTCGAAATTTCTAGTAGTGAAACAAATAGAAAACAAATCTAACATGGAAAATAAAGTACTAGAATTACTCCAAGTCTTTCCGTTTGCAAAATCCGTTATGATGGATAATGAACCTAGTTTTTCATCAGCCCAATTTAAATTTCTCGTTGCATTCAAGAAGAATTTAAAATAATGGATCCTTACGAGGTCATATACAAAGCGGCGAAAGAATACAATAATACTATTCAATCAACAATCCAGCAAAAACCATCTGACATATTGTTTAATAAAACAGAACATGATAACTTACAAGCCAAACTTCAAACAGCTCAAGACAAAATGTTACAATACCATAATGAAAAAAGAACACCCAAAAATTATTATGTGGGAGAAGTAATTTACGAGAAGAAACATGGTGAAAGAAATAAATTAAGACCCAGATATAAAAAACAAGTTGTTAAAGAAGACTTGGGAAATAAAGTAATAATAAATAACAGAGAGAGAATAATTCATAAAGATAACATAAAATTTTAAATACCATTTTTACTTATTTAATTTTTTTATATAACATATATATTTTTATTATTTAGCATGAACATATACATGATTCTATGCATTTTACTACCGATTTGCGGTTCGGAAATTATTAATTATTCAAACGACGACTACGTCTTACTAGAGGATACAGACCAATTATTATTATACGAAACATATGGAGAAGTTTTCCACGTTACTAACTTAAGTTTTTATAATGATATATTTGAAAAAGAACTAAAATTTTTCAAAAACAAGAACAGTACTATCGATTGGGAAATAACGATGGAATTAAATTTAATCAAAACACTTATTTCTCAACTCACACCTCACAAAGTTTTTAAACGCAGCGTCAATGAGCTAGGTACCATTTTTAAATGGATAACAGGAACACCAGATCATGACGACATGATAAATATTCAAACTAAAATCAATGAACTCGTACAGAACAATAATCAACAAAATAAAATTAATTAATTTTTAAAGAAGTAGCCAAAGTATCAAAAATTTTAAAAAATATTAAACTTGATCAAGAATTTCTATTAAAAAAATACAGATCCAAATTATTATCAATTGACCTACAAGATTTGCTAAACACTATAACCTTTTCAAAAGCCAAAATATTAAATCCAAACATCTTAAGCAAAGAAGATATGATAAAAATTTTTAACCACGAAAAATTAAACATTACTTTAATAGACCTTTTAGATGTTTTGTCTTTTTCAATTATATCATATCAAGGTTTAATCATAATTTATATAAAATATCCAACTGTTAACTATAATTGTAAGTTATATCACGCAAAAGCAATAGCTCAAAAAGATGGAAAATTATTTGTAAACAACAAAGTAGCTAAATGCAATAACACTTTTTACGCCATCGAAAAATATAAAAAAGAAATATTTAATAGCTTTGCTAAAATTAATTTTGAATCAAATTGTTTTGTAAACCTCCTTAATAAAAAATTTGCAAGTTGTATAAAACTAACTGAAAAAAATAGACCAACAGAAATCATAACAGATGGTGCTCTTCTAGTATCAGGAACAAATTATATTAATAAAACATTGTTTATTGGCACTTATCTAGTTACATTTAAAAACATGGTTGTAATCAATAATACATCCTATTTTAACGAAAAAGAAAAAATATTAAACTATATTAAACAAGTAAGAAAGCTACAGTCGAGTGTACTCGACTGTGAAATACCCGCTACCCATTTTAAATAAAAGCAAATTATTACGGTAATAATCTCAAAATATTAAAAATAAATATGCATCTATTTTCGATCGGGATTTGAACTCGAGCACCACCGACCGGGTGGTTTAAAAAAAAAAAAAGTTTGTACTTCGAGCGGGTTCGAACCCGGGCACCAAAACACGCGCGGCTTGCACTCTACCACCTGAGCTATCGCATTGCTTAAGAACCCCCATGCATACAGATGCTAATATAGACGAGCATGTATATACGCATACGCATACATACAATACATACATAGCAGGCGGTTTTGCTCATACAAAATATTTCTTTAATAAAATCCACAATTTTTATTTATAATTGTTGTAAATACGATTAAAAAAAAAAAAAAATTATTGTACCCCGAGCGGGCTCGAACCCGAGTCCCCCGACTACCGCAACAGTAATATGCTTGCACTCTACCAATAGAGCTATCGCAGTGCCTATTGCATACAGATCCAAATATAGAGGCAAGCATGTACATATACACGTATACGCATACATACAACACATACATAGAAGGCGTTTTTGCCCATACAAAACTATTTCTTTAATAACTTCTACAATTTTTATCTGATCGCAAACAAATTTTTAGCAATCATAAATGCTATAGTTATTATTGTATATACCATTCGCAATTCTTGTTGAAGTGGGCGTGGCAAAAATTTGAAACAAACTTGATCTGCGTGCAAACAACAAATACTGTCGAAAAAAAATTATAGCTCTATCTCTTATAGTCTCTGAGATCTAGGTGTTCATACGGACAGACGGACAGACGGACATGGCTAGATCGTCTCGGCTGTTGACGCTGATCAAGAATATATATACTTTATAGGGTCGGAGATGCCTCCTTCTACCTGTTACATACATTTCCTGCCGGCACAAAGTTATAATACCCTTCTACCCTATGGGTAGCGGGTATAAAAATTTACAAACTATTTAGTAACTGAATACCAACCTACTAATATCACAGAATTACAAATGGAAAACATAAGCGTTTTATCAAAAATTGTTATCACTTTAGAAAATAACCATTCTATAATAACATTTTTATTATTTGTATTAATTTTAATATTTTTTGTGATAAAGCTTCTTAAGTACCGGCCCGCGTATTTCAATTATTGTAACCTTTTAAAATCAAAGAATTCTGAAAATCAAAATTATGATTTACCAAATCAAGAATTAGAGCTTGATACTTTAAGTAAAGTAAATCGAAAAGTCGAAGATTTGTTAAAAAAACCATTAAGTATCGGGGACGATACTATCTTAGGAAGGGGGGAGTTATCACCCAGCTCACATAACAAATCTTATTGGAAATATAAACACTTTGAAGTTATCACCCAGCTCACATAACAAATCTTATTGGAAATACAAACACTTTCAAATTTACACTTCAACATATTTCCAATTAGTCCAATTCCAATTGCGCAGTCATTTTTGATGTAAACAATTATGCCTTAGCATAAACACTATTAACGTAAAGCCCAGATCATAATGCGCAAACCTAAATGTAAACTCAACAGCGTATGCTGACATGTCAAAACGCAATTGTAAACACAATTGCATTTCACACTTCGATCTTTGATTTCATCATCCGTTTTGTAAACATAAAGAATCTTTGTCCCATCTTAGCTGACTTGCAGCATAAGTCCACTTTTGTACTTTAGTTCTAATTTGATATCCGAATAAAGCGGAAGCTTGCAGCTCCCAACAAACAAATATATTTTTATACCCGCTACCCAAAAGGTAGAAGGGTATTATAACTTTGTGCCGGCAGGAAATGTATGTAACAGGTAGAAGGAGGCATCTCCGACCCTATAAAGTATATATATTCTTGATCAGCGTCAACAACCGAGACGATCTAGCCATGTCCGTCTGTCCGTCTGTGTGTCTGTCCGTCTGTGTGTCTGTCCGTCCGTCCGTATGAACACCTAGATCTCAAAGACTAGTAAAGATAGAGCTATAATTTTTTTTCGACATTTGTTATGTTTGCACGCAGATCAAGTTTGTTTCAAATTTTTGCCACGCCCCCTTCCGCCCCCGCAAATCAAAAAAAACGAATAACAAGCGTAATTTGAAAGCTAGAGTTACGAATTTTGGTATATACAATAATTACTATAGTAGTTATGATTCCTGAAAATTTGGTTGCGATCTGATAAAAATTATCGAAGTAATTAAAGAAATACTTTTGTATGGGCAAAAACGCCTACTTACTGGGGGTCTTAGTTACTTTGTCTGACAATCTGGTATATTGTGCCGTCTATGGTATATTGTGAATGCGGTACTATATAGATATATCACATATACCATTTGGTATATTTTTTAGTATTTTGTAGTATATTTGGTATATTTTGAGAAATATACCGCAAAATATATTGCTTTTATTCAAAATGGGTAGCGGGTATCTCACAGTCGAGTACACTCGACTGTAGCTTTCTTACTTGTTTCTATTCAGTACAACTAAATTGATTAATTTGCATACACATACTAATATGGGCGAGTATGTAGATACATACACGCATACATAGAAACGAAAGCAGAGCGCAACGAAATACGTTCGTTTTCATCGCTCCGCATTTGATTTGCGACTGAACTCAACGCTGCGCGCTGCGTTAGAACTTCGAATTTTCGAATGAGCCGAAGAGGCTCTGGTGTTCGAATCGCAGCGCTCGGCCCGACTGGGGTCGCAATAATACTGTTTTTAATGATACAAAACTTTGTATGGGCTGAAGCATCTATATATTGTATTGTAGTGCCATAAGGGTTTATAGACAAATGTGGAATTCTTATTGGAACACAAGCATCAAGTAGCGAGTTCAAAGTAGCATAAAAAAATTCAACCAACTGGGCAAGTTTCTCAAAATCGGTTTTCCGAAAACAGACTCTGACGCAATATATGGGAGCTCCAACGTAATTTCTAAAGTGGGATGGTGAGGGTCTTCGGGCGAAGATATGGGAGATGTTCTCGATAGAGAACACGAATCTGGGTCTAAAACTAGAGACCTGTTTAAACAATTTGGAATACCATTAATCTGAGACAATGATTCTCCGAAAAGACTTTTAATATAAACATCGGATATAGAGGGGCAAAGTCCATTAAAATTCTTGGCGGAATGCCATGATATACCAGCAATATTGAAATCACCAAGGGTGATCTGTATAAGGAAAAAAATCTGCTAGAAAAGATTTCCGTGTCAAGAATATTATTCGTTAACCATGTTTCAGTAAAGGAATGACATTGAAAGGAAAAGTTATACTATTTAAATACAGGTCAGTAAGTTTACTGCAAATGCCTCTTACATTCTGATAGCCAAGAAGTAAAGAGGATGTTAGTTTTTTGAACTGACAGGCATTGAAGAAGGCTTTGAAGTAGAATTCTTGTTACTATTAGGAAGAGAACCCGGAGACCGATTTTTCTTTTGAGCAACAAATTCTTTGACTAATAGGTGTTCCGGCCAAAACTCTTTACTGCACATCATGCTAAATGGTTCAGCGGGAACACTTATTTAAAAAGATGAAATCTCCCGTTCGTACAAGAAATTAAATTTGTCCATCTTAATACTGGCTTGAGATTTGGACTTATAATAATATAACCGAACATCATCAGATGTCCTTTTTAGGGGCAAGCCTTGATACAAAAATCTGCTTAAGCGGTGGCACCGCATCTAACGTGTTGCGGACAGCTAATGCAGGAGCTGGAGGCCATTCTTCAATCGTTACAGCACTGATGATATCGACTGAGGATTGTGGTGGTGGAATTTCTTCAACCATTTCCATCTCAGCCGACACCAAAATCGACGTAGTAGCAATAGATTCCATGCTTAATGACGTAATGTCATGGTGTGGAACTTCCAAAACTACCGAGGGTTGAGGGGATGATAGTAACCAGGAACCTGATTTCTAACGTATTTTTCCGAAGAGGGAGATATTTAGAAATTGATATATATAATTCCTTATTTAAAGGAATAACTTTTATTTCCCCTCAATTTCTTCAAGTTCTTTAACAAACAAATGAGAATCATATTTGGAGAAATTGTGAAAGAATACTGGAATAAAATCACCCGTCTTGTATTTAAGGTTACAAGAATTATGGGCTGCACCTCTATATCTACCTGTAAAATGACAGTGATCTTTCACTCTATCATTACTTAAAATACCCTTACATATGATTGTCGCTTTCCTATAATTATCTAAGTCATTATGACTCATGTGCATTGGAAATCGGAGAAGTCTGACGTTACATTTTTAACAAAAGTACGAGCGACATCAACTCCTGTCTTCGAAACAAACTTATCTAAGCCTGACTCAAATGCACACTTTATGTAGTATGCACATGCTTATTAACAATTTTTGTGTTTTCACTTACATCTAACGTTACTGGTTCCAATATACATTCAAAGTCGGCATACACGACGAATCGAACCTCCAGCTGACGGTGATGGTTTTTAAAGGAAATCTTCTCATCCTTCCTTGGTTCCTCAAAAACCACCCGATTGCATTTCGATGCATGTTGAGCTGCCCTCTCCTCACTCGTTGAGTATTGTAATCATTGTTTACAGAACCAACGCTTAACTCGCTGTTTACCCAGTTGTGAGGCAAGTAGACTGTGTGTGAAAATTACATTCACATTGTAAGGTTGTAATATTTAAAAATTTATTGAATGTACTTATAATATATTTAATCCACACAAGGTGTCCATGAATACCCGCAGTTGATCCGTCGACGAATAATAAATTAATGTGGATTCTCATTTCCACTCCATCGCAGTAAAGCGGTCTAATTATTTTATCAGATTCCTCATCATACCCAAAAACATTTAAACTAATGTGTGCGTTTCATTGAGTGAACTCTTTTATTTTACAAATTTCCATCGGGAATGCTACCATTGAAGTCAATCTTTATGTTGTTCACCTCAATTATTGGGGACATGATCTCAACATCATAACTATTGCAATGCATTGCAATGCAACGATAATATATTAATGGCAACCCGAGCCAACTCCGCAAATGTGTTGTTGCCTTCAGAATCCATATAGGAATTGACTTCAATCCAAAATTTTTTTGTGTTGTCCGTATTTTGCCAATTAACAAAATGAATTTTTTTGTATTCGCTTTCAATTTTCCCAATATTTTGGCAACTTAGTCCTTCCAATAGTGGCGCAGCACATTGTTCACAGAAAAAATATCAATCTGCTTCAATATCTTATAGTTTTCTGGAAGCCTTAAATTAAATTGAAAATAATATATTTGGTTTAATTATACGGTGTCAAATGAAAACTAGTTACCTCTGCTTGAGTTGCTTAATAAGCTCAACTAAAAATCTCGAGCAGCAGTCTCGAATCTCTTTTTCAGATAATGGATCCAATTTCATTAACTTTACATGTTTCTCAAACTCATATCCTTGCGCTAGATCATCGTGGACATATCTTTCGACATCCTCCGTTTCCAACAAATCCACATCTATATCAGGTGGAACTATGCCCTTTTTCAATGAATGAATGGCCAACGTCAAATCATTTAATAATTCCGTACCATTTGTGTTGCTGCTCTGGAAACACTTATTTACTCTTTGCATCTCGGACAATATTGAATTTAAAAAAAGTAAATATGCGTAGTTATGGCATTTTTCCTTGCTCGCTGCTAGGTTAAAATGGAGTTTCAGCTCTTCCCATTGCTGCAGTATTCGTGAGACTGCCAATTCGATTGACAGCCACCTTGTGTCGCCCACTTTTGGGATCTCTAGTGGAGCCTTGGCGAAGAATATTTCAAAAAGTTATAAGTTTTTTATTTTACTAGATTAAAAAGATTAGTTTTCTAAAGAAAATTTGTATTAATGCAAATAGGGACGATCACACATAAAATAACATTTTTTTAAAAACAATTAAAACGAATAGTTAGAATGTTAGAGCAAAAACGAGTTAGAACAAATACAACGAATACGGTATAAAAAGTAGCATCTTTTCCTACACAAACCTTATCGTCGTTTAAAGCCTGGTATAGATCTTTGTACACGAGCTGACTAGCCGAACTTTTCGAAAACCAGTTATAGGTTTCGTGAACCAAAAACTCCAAACTTGCAGGCATAAAATCTTTACAAGCATGACTTACAGCCAATTGAACCGAATGACAGACGCACTTTATTAAAATCAAGGAAGGCGCTTCCTTTTTTAACAAAGTGTACACACTGTTATTTACACCTGTCATCACGTTGGCATTATCGGTACCAATGCCTATTAAATTTTTCATGTCGAGTTTGGACTCCTTCAGCTCGTTTTTTAGGGCCTCAACAATGCACAAACTTTTCATGTTGATGCGAAAAATAATTGATGACAACACCTAATTGCATAATGAAGTACATAAAAAAAGATGTGTGTTGATGCCAGATGATGGCAGGAGTGACCACTCAAAACAGCTGACAGTGTGGTCGCGATCGATTGATATCGATAGCGACAAAGTTAGTATACTGATCTAGTTTATCCTCATGTTGGTCACCCTGCCCACTTTTAGTGCTTTTTCCTGATAACATATGTTCTACTATTCTGACCGGCACAACAACTGTATTTTTCAAGTGTGCAATAAAAGTAATTGTAAAGTTTACAATTCTACAATAATTCGAAAGTGCAAGTGTTCTTATTTATCTGGAAGACGCCCCCCTACACATTTTGGTCCTTCGAGCCGGATTATTTGGATATCGCTCGACCCCAGCATGCAATCGGTTGTCAAGATAAGTAATACACTTTTTCCTCCATACATTTGGTACAAGTGTCGTTCGCGCCATATTCTTTTTCCTTGTACCTTATATATATGTGACACAGCATATATATAAGTATATAAGCGTTCTACCGGCTTTCTTTCCGCTATCTTTTCTACTTTGTGTATACTTTGCACAGTATATATATATATATATATATCCTTATATGTATATGTATGTGTAAGTATCTATACAGTTTAAAAGAGTTCGCTTATATTTTACGATTTGGCCGCTGTTGTATGTACTCTGTTTCATTTCTGTCGTTTCGCGTTTGTCTGTTTTTTTGACACACTCCAGTGTATGCAACCTCCTCGTGTTATTTTACTCTAAATAACAAGGAAGTTGCACTCTATTAAAGACAAACGCGCGTAGATTCACTACACTCCTTTTATATATATATATATATATATACATATATATATACACATATACACACGACACATATACATCCACATACGACACACATACATACACGAACACTTCCATACACGACACTTACACACATATACACTCCGTATATATTCCATATACACTCCGTATATATTCCATATACACTCCGTATATATTCCATATACACTCCGTATACATTCCATATACACTCCGTATATAGTTGTGTCGGCTTTGTTCACTATCCTGTGATAGCCGAAGTTCCTTTTCATTTTTTGTGCTTGCTCTCGGCTGCCGAAGCGTAGTATGTCCAAAAGCCAAAAGAGTGAAAAGGACTCTAAACTTTCATTAAAGCTTCCGACCACAGTTCGTCGCCTGTCGTCCGCTTCGCCCGCTCCTTCGGGATCCAAATCCGCCACTCCTGCCGCTCAACTCCGAGTCAAAGTTGATCGTCCGTCGCCGTCTGCTTCTTCTGCAACTACACGATCCGTCCAGGCTAAACTTAGCAACACCCGTGCGATGGCTCTCAGCAACTTCGTCGCCGTCTCTGACAGACTGGTGCACTTTGAGAGTCGGGTCAGAGGGCCTGCAGCCGAAGACGACAATGTACACACGTACGAGATCCGTCTTGACCGCCTGCAAGCCCTCTGGGACAGTGTAGAGACCGCTTATGCCACGTGCGCTGATGCACTGCATCGAGACGGCGACAACGAAGGCATACAGGCCATGGAGGCCAAATATGACCACTGCTATGCAGTGTATTAGCGGTGTCTCGCCCATGTAAAGGGGCAAATTACCCAATTTTCCGAATCAACCAGGAGTGAAGCATCCGCTCCTCCTGTGTACTCCAGTGGCTGCCGGCTCCCTCCAATCGACACCGAAGTATTCCGTGGGGATTACTTGCGGTGGCCGACCTTCCGTGATCTTTTCACGGCCATCTAAGTCAACAATCCGAGGTTGACTCCGGTTGAGAAACTATTCCATCTCAATTCAAAAACCGCAGATGAGGCCAATGAGATCGTAGCCAAATTTCCGCTGACGAACGATGGTTTCGCGTCGGCTTGGAGTGCTCTCTGCGAGCGATTCGAAAACAAGCGCTTGTTAATAACGAGCCAGTTAAAAATTCTCTTCAACCTGTCCACGGTTTCGCAAGAGTCTGGAGCAGCGATTAAGGAGCTGCATGGCACAATTCAGCGGTGCTTGACCGCTCTTGACCACTCAGACATTTCAGTCTCTAGTCCTTTCGCCGACTGCATCCTGGTATTTCTTTGCTCATCCAAGCTCCCCAAACTTACACTCTCACTATGGGAGCAATCATTGGTGGACAAGTCCAAGATTCCCGCGTGGCAGGACATGAGCACATTCCTCAACGAGCGTTATCGTACGCTCGAGGCTGTTGAGGACATGAAGCAAAACAACTCGCAGAACTCTACCGCTGAACCATCCCGTCCACAGCAGAGTTCAAAGCGAATTAACTCATTCAAGGCCCGAGTCACTCAGAGAGGCAAATCGTGTGACTTGTACTCAAAAGAGAATCACCCTGTCCGGGTTTGTCCAAGCTTCCTTGAAATGTCGGTCAATGATCGGATGAGCTACATCAAACAGAAAAGTCTCTGTTTAAACTGTTTCGCAAGAGGTCACCAACTCCGAGAGTGTACGAGTGCGCACAATTGCTTGACATGCAAGGGGCGGCACCACACTCTTCTCCATCGGGGCGACAGTGCCCACAATGGTGCCTCTTCCTCATCCACTTCAGTCACACTTTCCAACATACAGTCCACTTCGAATCAATCGGCAACAAATGTGCAAAATTACTTTGCCATTAACGCTCAGAACATCCTTCTCGGCACGGCGGTTGTCAATGTATGCCATCTAGGTACTACCTACACCGCACGAGCACTAATCGACTCGGGATCCGAAGCGACTTTCATTTCTGAGCGTTTATTCCAGCGCATAAAGTTGCCATTCCAATCCGTGCAAGCCCAAGTATCTGGGCTGAATCATGCAATTGCGGCCCAACCCTGCGGTTGGGTTATGCAACTTCAGCATTGGTTGTCCAACGAAGCCGAGGCTCCATATCGAGACCTCAGCGTTCGTTATTCCACAACTGGCAGACAAGCTGCCACCATTCCGTGTGCCGAAAGGCTTCCTAAAGGATCTAGCAGCGATTGAACTGGCAGATCCAAACTTCTACAAAAGTGCTCAGATTGACATCTTAATTGGCGCGGATATCCTTCCGTCAGTCATCCTGAGCGGTTCCCGGCCAAACATTTGTGGCTCACTCCTTGGCCAACAAACCGTGTTTGGTTGGATTCTCACCGGCCCCGTCTCCCAGAATGTGTCGACAACTGTCTCTGCGTTTTCGACAAGAGTCGCTATCCAAGCAGACGATCAACTCGACAGACTAAACTCCAAAGTTTAGGAGGCGGAGGATATTCCGTCGAAGCTGGTTAGCTGCGAAAACACAACTTCACGCAGCAGATGTGGCAGATCTCGGGTGACTCTTCCATTCCGGAAGCCCGTCACCACTCCTACTTTGTATCTGCCTCATCATTCATCCAAACCAGATAGGCATCGACACAAAGACGAATAACCTCCTACTTCGTTTCTCTATTCGTCGTCCTGTGCTGTCCTATACTGTGAAGAAGCTACTGTAATAATCATTTGTTCATGTTTCATTCCATGTTGTATGCCCTTCTCCGTGTGAATGGGCCTCAACTCTATTACATGATTGCTGCCATGGGACCCAAGAAACAGAAATTTATTTGGTGGAACCAGCCAAATACGTGGATGCCAAGTCGTCAGTGACGACGCGACGACCAGCCGGAAACAACTCGATCTTGAACTCCAGCACGGCCACGTTCCCGCTCGCCGTCCCCCATGAGCAGGCCTCACCTCTGGGGAGTTTCCAACTTCGCTCACATCCTTGCCCCCTCCGTCCCTGGTGCTCGGCACTGATGTGTATCCTCACATCATTCAACATGGCATCCTGCCGAGCACCAACGATTTGCCAATGGCCCAGAATTCCACATTGAGTTGGATTCTGTCCGGTCCATGTGGACAATAAATCCGTTTGCAACTCATTGCATGGGGGGGAGGATGTTGATGCCAGATGATGGCAGGAATGACCACTCAAAACAGCTGACAGTGTGGTCGCGATCGATTGATATCGATAGCGACAAAGTTAGTATACTGTGCGTGTGACCTTGTCACACGCGCAGTCACACTGATCTAGTTTATCCTCATGTTGGTCACCCTGCCCACTTTTAGTGCTTTTTCCTGATAACATATGTTCTACTATTCTGACCGGCACAACAAGTGTATTTTTCAAGTGTGCAATAAAAGTAATTGTAAAGTTTACAATTCGACAATAATTCGAAAGTGCAAGTGTTATTATTTATCTGGAAGACGCCCCCCTACACAATGTGGACAATATTATATACGACAAAAATACAATACAAATAGTTGAATTTGAAATATATGTACATACCTAGAAGTTTAGTAACACTTATATCCGTTGATTCATCTATTTGGAGACTAAACTTTGAGTCCCCAATATCACTCTGCAAATCCTCGGAAAAGTGCAGTCCCAAAACATTTTTAATGATGTTGGTGCACTTTGTCCTGTGTAGACGTATGCGGCTAGTGCTGTCATCTTCAAAGTATTTAATGACTAGGTTTCCTAAATGGTCCACCTGAGCCATCGATGCATGTTCGGCCACAAAAAGACATAGCGCTGCTTCTTGTTCTATCGTCTTAACCGGCAAAGTAACAAAATCTATTTTGTTGGTTTGCAAAAAGCCGCCCGTAGCACTTTTATGCTTTTTGATCAAGGCGTGGGCTCGCAAATCAGATAGTTTTGCGGTGATTGTGCATTTGCAGTAACTGCACAAAACTCTTCTTTCATTCGTGTCGTCCCTACGTGCCCATGTCTTAAACTCATCGCTTGTTAGCCAAGCGTCCCGACATTTTTGCTTGTAGTTTTTTGGCATATTTTAAAACAATAAAAACACACTGAACGTAATTCCCTGAATTCACTTTTTCCGTTAGTGACGCTACGATCAGAATTGGTTTATCGATGTTCTTTGAGGTTGTTTTACAACACTATACAATCGATTTGTCACTAAAAGTGTTGGCAAGCATCATCAAAACAGCTTCGGATAATATTGTTCCATACTTTTGGGCATATATGTAGAAAAAAAATCTGAAAAAAGCATTTGAGTAAAAAATAAGCCAGAATTCCCGTTGCCCGCTGTTTCCAATTTTTTCTAGCAAATGGCATTTGAAAATAGCCAGTTTTGACGGGAAAAAAGCGACTCTGGCAACACTGGTTTAGTCCGTCCCCTAATGAAGCCACTACCAGCGCGGGGAGCCTGAATTGAGTTTCCTAGGACCTCGTTTTCTCCATCACCATTGTTTACGTGGGGGCGCTGAAAGTATCCAAGTTCTTCCTTTTCCGAAATAAAAAACACTCGCGGTTTTTTCTTATAATAAACATGTATTTATTGCAAACTTTTCGGGTTGTTGATAACGCACAATTGGGGGGTAATTAAACCGATGTAAGTGAGACGTAAATTAGAACTAACAATGGAGAAATGCCGACGGCATTTCGTTGATCTATGCTGAGCGCGGCTCAGCGGTGGAGAGTTGTGGGAGAGAGAAGCTGAGAGCACTGGAGCTTGAGTGCATTCTTACGCACTGAGCGCATTGCTAGTGAGCGAAAAAGCTTTGAGTGCTTTTCGGTCGGCGGAGCGGAGGTGTGCCTCTCACTTAGCAATGCGCTCGCATCAACATTCTCCCCCCCTTGCAATATTGGGATTGCAAAAAATAACAAATTTGGGAGGATACCCGGCAGGACAATATCAGGATAGATAGAGTGGGTGTGTCTTGGAGCGCAACGACGCCGTGCAGACTCCTTCAGCGCCCATGCGAGTGATGGAGAGGCCCAAGGCCCCTGGCAACGACTCGCTGATGCGGCTTACTGGACAACACGGATCCAACTCGCCGCGGTGGGGAGTATGCTCACTCCTTTGCACTGTAAAGTGCCGTCTGCGGGAGCTAGGCACGGGCCGGGTGCGTGGGTGAGTGGGCCTGTGGATGCCGGCCTGGTGGATGCCGGCCTGGGAAACGTGGACACGGGACGTCCTTGGTGATTCTTCTCTGGAGGGTGCCGGGTGGTCGCGTCGGCTCCTGGGCTGGCGCGAGGTTGTGCCGGGAGGCACGGAGACGCCACGCGGAGTGACCGGTGCCATCGGTGCAGAGGAAGACTGCGTCTCCGTCCGGGATCGTTCGACGGACAGTCGAGCTGAAAGAGGTTCTAAGGGAGGTCCTGTCACAGGATCAATCGTATAGGTTCGGTCGACGGACAGTCGAGCCGAAGGTGTTGGAAACGATTTTGAATGGGGGCCTAACAAAGGCTTGCGTTCAGAGGAACGTTCGACGGACAGTCGAACCGAAGAAGGATCAGAGTGGGGTCCCGTCACAGGACCAATCTTAGGGGTTCGTTCGACGGACAGTCGAGCCGAAAAACTGAAATAGATTTGGAGGGGGGTCCTGTCACAGGACCGATCGTAGGAGTTCGATCGACGGACAGTCGAGTCGAAAAGGACGAGATGGAGTTAGAAGTGGATCCCGACACTGGGCCGGTCAGGATCCAACCGAAAATGGTCTCTTGACCAATGAGGGTCCCACAAACGTTCGGACGAGAGCCGCCGAGAAGAACGGATGGGAGGATATCCGCGCCTAAAAGCACGTCTATCTGCGAACTCTCATAGAACTTGGGGTCGGCCAGCGGAATGCTTGGCAGATTGTCGAGGATGGTTTGTGGGACAGAGCATGAGGGCAGTTTTCCTGCTAATTGAGGAAGGACGAAAGCCGATGCCTCAATCTGCAGATCTGGTCGCAACGGGGAGCCAATTAGGAATTGGCAATGCTTTCGGGGCTGGGCTGCTACAACTTGAGTCAGCCCAGAGACGTGGGCTTGAACGGATGTGTATGGCATCCTCAATCGCTTGAACAATCGTTCAGAAATGAAGGTAGCCTCTGATCCGGAATCGATCAGAGCCCGTGCTGTGTGCCGAACGCCGTGATGGCAAATGTGTACAACAGCTGTACTCAGCAGAACACCTTGTGTGTTAACTGCCAGGAATGATTGCACATTAGCTGACTGGGAAGGAGTGGACTGTATATTAGGAGTGGGATTAATGACTGTCGGCGTCGGGTTGACTCGATGCAAGAGTGTATGATGACGACCCTTGCACGTAAAACAGCTGTGCGCACTTGTGCACTCGGCCAGTATATGGCCTCGTGCGAAACAATTTAAGCACAGCTTCTGCTGCTTAATATGGTTGACCCTTTCATTGACACCCATCTGGAGGAAGCGAGGGCACAATCGAATCGGATGATTCTCCCGGGAACAGAAATTTCAGGTCTGGGTCTTAATGGTCACAAAAGAGTTGACCTGCCTGGAGACGGGTGCCTTCTTGGGTGAGGCTCTTGGAACCGTCGGAGCGTTCGTGCTGGATGACACCTCCGCTATCGCTTCTAGGGTGCGATGGCGCTCTAGAAGAAAAGCGTTCATGTCAACCCACGTTGGAATCTCGCTCTTGCTTTGGATTGACTGTTCCCAAAGAGAAAGGGTCAACTTGGGGAGCCTCGAAGAACACAAGAAAACCAGGATGCAATCCCAATTCTCTGTGTCGATTTTCGAGTACTCTAAGGCTGTCAGACACCCTTGGATGGTGCTCTGCAACTCCTGAATAGAGGAACCCGACTCTTGCCCAATGGCGGGCAAATTGAACAAAATTCTCAGCTGACTGTTTACGAGCAACCGTTTGTTCTCGAAACGCTCAGTCAAGCTGGACCACGCCGACTGGAACCCTTCATTTGTCAAAGGAGATTTTGACACAATGGCATGGGCTTCACCGCTGGTCTTGGAGTTGAGATAGAAAAGTTTCTCAACTTCCGACAGTCTCGGGTTCTGTATATAGAGGGCTGTGAATAAATCCCGGAAGGTGGGCCAGCGAGTGTAATCGCCTCCGAAGACTTCGGTGTCGCACGGAGGTAATCGACACCCTGTGGGCATGGATTGCACAGCTTGTGGTTGTACGGGTGTACGGGGGGTGAGCGCCTGGGATGCGTTGGCTATTTGCTCACCTAACAGAGCTGCACACTGCTCGTAGGCAGCATAGCAGTACTCGTACTTGGCCTGAACAGTAGGGAGCTCTTCTGTGGTCATCTCCTCAGACATGACGCAAGAGCAAGCCTCATACTCATTCTCGACCTTTTCCCATAAGGAACGCATCTGGTCCCTTCGGACTTGGCACGTATATAGGGATGGGCTATCAGCCGAAAGATTGTTGACTCTCGCCGCAAAGTGACTGATACGATCAGTCGCGGCGATGAATTTCGTCAACGCTGTGCCTACTTTGTTTTGTGCCATCTTGTGGATCGGGACGGAAGGAAACGTAGCAACTAGTAGAAAATATACCAAAAAATACTAGAAAAAATACCACAGACTGCGCTGAGGTATTTTACACCCAAATGGGTACGGACTGCGGACACAGGCAACGAACGCAAAGGGGGCGGGGGAAGTTTCCCGCGACAATCAAGCAAATGATTGTCGAAAACAATAACAAAAAAAAGCACGGAAAAATACCACAAAAACACAATATACTGGAAAAAAACACAAATGTGGTTAAAGATGCGCTGGATGGAACAAATAATAAATAAATTGTCACGAAAAAAAACAAAAGATTATTTATATATTTGTATATGGGCAATTCTCTAGAAACTGCAACCACCGCCAAAAAATTCAAAGTCTATAAATGTATGTTTTCTTCACATTTGTTTATAGGGAAAATATTAAATTTAACTAATATAAGCGATTTTTCCATTTACTCATAACACATTTTGAAAAATTTCAATGTAAAGTCGAATATGAGCAAAAGTTCTGTTTTGAACATTTTTACTGCAAGTTTTGTTTTGATTCATTTTCTTAAAGAGAGTCTGTGTGCATTGATACTCGCAGCTTAATATCTTGTGTAATATCCAAAGAATACGAAAAAAATTTAAAAGAAACTATGCAATAGCTAATAACGGTAAATTTCTTATCAGCTCATCAGTTTCTATTCTTGTCGCGTGCGACAGTGAAAAAGTGCTTTTGTTATGAGTGCATCTAAAGTTGTTGTCCAGTGAGCATGCAAAATTGTGTCCAAACACATATTTTGCCACCAAATACAATAAAATAAAATTTGGTTAAATATAAGCACTGCTTAATTTTTAAAAAATTTTTGAAAGTTTGTCGCGTGCGACATGGTAAGTACAAATTTTTTTTATGTTATTCGTTTAATAATTTTTTTTTAATGTAGATGAATGAAGACAAAGAAATAAACAAATTACGGTGTAAACAGTGGAGAGAAAAGATAAAAAATGATGAAACAAAAATGCAAATGTATAAATTAAGAAACAAGGAAAGAATGCGAAATGCTAGACAGACGAGGAAAAGGCTGACCGAAGGTAATGAGAAAATAATTGAAGAGAAAAGAAAATATGATCGCATACGTCAACGGGAGAGGCGCCAAAAACTCTTCGATATTTCACGCCGCGTACGCCAACAAGAAGCTGTGGCTTATAATTGCCATCAAACTTTAGCAAAAGCCGTAAAAAAAGTAGAGAAAGCGCTGCCCAAAGATTTTCAAAAAAAACTAAAAGTTCTGGAAGTTCTAGGAAATAAATATAAAATACATGAAGAAAATGCATGCATAAACCAATCCAGAAAAACAATACCAAAAAGCTTAATCAATAACATTTCCAATTTTTATCAACACGATGATATAAGTGTGCAAGCTGCAGGAAAAAAAGACACGATAATAGTTGAGGGTAAGCTAGTGGCTAAGCGCTTCATGCTAATGACAGTCTCAGAAACGTATGAGTTGTTTAAAAAATATTTCCCAAATGAAAAGGTAGGCTTATCAACTTTTTTTAAAATGCGACCTCGCCATGTCCAATTGGCAAATAAAATGCCGCACAATATGTGTGTTTGCATGTATCATGCGAACTTCGATTTTCTTTTGAAAAGTTGCTCTAATGTGATTCCATCCTTTCCCAGCGATTTTGAGACGTTTCTTAAAGCGGTTTGCTGCAATATTCAAGATGAATATTGCATGACAAGCCATTGTAAGAACTGTTTAACATCACTCAAAGATGATTTAATTCCTCTTGCATATTTAAATAATATGGAAGATGAAATAAGCTGGCAACAATGGCGTAAAATTGAAAATCATATAGCCCTTTCGGGTACAGCTTCAACTGTATCAGAATTGGTTAATGATATAGAAGCTAAGCTATCATCATTTAAAACCCATTTCTTTGTGAAAAGAGCACAGCAAAAATATTTTACAGAAACAAAGACAAACTTAAAGCCATCTGAGCTTGTTATTCAAATTGATTTTGCAGAAAATTTCCGATTGTCACATCAAAACGAAATACAAAGTGCTCATTTCAGCTACCAGCAGGTAACAATATTTACTTGCGTTGCTTGGTTGGCTGGTGCTTCACGGTCGTTTGCCATTGTGAGTGATAAACTCACCCATAATAAACATGACGTTTATATTTTTGTTTTAAAGCTCATTAGAGAAATTAAAAAAATGTATGGAAGCTTCTCAAAACTATTTATATTTTCTGATGGCAGCTGCGCACAATTCAAAAATAAATACATTTTGAACAGCTTGAATGAAATTTTAAATGAAATTGGTTGTACAAATATTGAATGGAACTTTTTTGCCAGTTCTCACGGAAAAGGCGCTGTTGACGGAGTTGGAGCCGTAATTAAAAGAAAAGTGTGGCAAATGACAAAGTCAAAAAACCTCGTGCTCCGAGATGCATTTTCTTTTTATCAATGTGCAGAAAACAACATAAAAGGAGTTAAAACATATTTCATATCATCCGCACAAATTGAAAATTTGACTATACAATATAAGTTGTATGAAAAATGGAAGGATGTGCGCGGCATACCTGGTATAAGCCAGATGCATTGGTTTGGCTGCAATGGCCAACAGACAAGATCAGCTAGAACAGCATACTCATTGAAATCAAATATTTTTGACAGTAACATTATAATTTAAGTTTGGTAATTAACTTTCTAATGTACATAATATGAATATATTACTTTTTGTTAAACTTTATTAAAATCAATTTTTTGTATTCAGTTTCTGTTGAAAATTAAAATATATACTAAGTATATTAAAAAACAATAAAAATGCCTCTAATTTACTTAAAAAGTAAAAAAAAAAAATATAAAAAGTACGATGGAAAAAATGTCGCGTGCGACATGTCGCGTGCGACAGTGATTAAAATTTAAATTAAAAAAAAACAACTTAATATTTTTAAGTCAAACCAAATACACTATTTAGATAAATGTATGCATAATGCATTAAAATTAATTGCATTAAAATCATTCATCACGTTTCGCTGAAATCGGCGCTTGAACTGGATTTTGAAAAAGTAACTTCTGTTTTTGTCGCGTGCGAATGAGCAACATTTTTGCAATTTTCTTGAAAACGAACAATTGCCCAAAATCCATCTTAGCACCAATTATAGTGCTAACCAAGAGCTATAAGTTTCAATTTTTAGAAAATTAAAATAATGTCTTGGCACATGTTTTTTTTCAGTTTGAATGCGTACAAATGTCGCATTCGACATCAGAGAATTGCCCATATGGATATGTGTTGGAAGGAGAAGTGTATTTATACGTAGGTGTGTATATGTGTGTGGGTATGTCTATGTGTGTGGGACACTGGCTGGAGGTAGCCTATACACCGACACTTGAGCTGGGAGTTGCTCTCAAATACACACACTAAATATATCACTTGGAAAAAAAATTAAGGAAAGGGTAGGGTATGTCGAGTGCGACTACCGCTGCCCTGCCAATCTATTGGGTTGCCCAAGAAGTAATTGCGGATTTTTCATATAGTCGGCGTTTATAATTTTTTTAACTGCTTGTGACTCTGTAATTGCATTCTTTCTTTTGTCAGTTATTAGCTGTCACTATTAGCTTGCTTTAGAAAAAAAGTGCGCGTAATTTTGTTTACATTTGTTTGATTGGCGCCCTTTTTAATATGGAGTCCACAAAAGAGCATTTTCGTCATATTTTACTTTATTATTTCTGTAAAGGAAAAAGCGCAGAGAGAGTTGCTAAAAAGTTACGTGATGTGTATGGTGATAAAGCCTTAAAAGAAAGACAGTGTCAAAATTGGTTTCGCAAATTCAGTTCTGGAGATTTTTCACTTAAAGATTTTGGTGGGATTGGAAGGGTGTGGTATATTTTGAGCTGCTTCCAAGGAACCAAACGATTAATTCGGATGTTTACTGTCAACAACTGGACAAATTGAATGCAGCCATCAACGAGAAACGGCCAGAATTGATCAATCGTAAAGGTTTCATTTTCCATCATGACAATGCCAGACCACACACATCTTTGATGACCCGGCAAAAACTGGGACAGCTTGGCTGGGAAGTTTTGATGCATCCACCATATAGCCCTGACCTTGCACCATCAGACTACCATTTATTTCGATCTTTGCAGAACTCCTTAAATGGTAAAACTTTGGGCAATGATGAGGCTATAAAATCGCACTTGGTTCAGTTTTTTGCAGATTTAAGCCAGAAGTTCTATGAGCGTGGAATACAAAATTTGCCGGGAAGATGGCAAAAGGTTATCGAACAAAATGAAAATTATATATTTGATTAAAGTTCATTCTAAGTTTGATTAAAAATTCATTTACTTTCTTTCAAAAAATCCGCAATTACTTCTTGGGCAACCCAATATTACTTCACTCGCAGAAGTACTTGCAGTATGTACGTATGTATGTCTGCACTGCGCTGTCAAACGTTTGAGCAGACGAAGTGCACGTATGTTTGTATTCAGAGAGAGAGAGCAAGTGCTGCTGCAAGCCGGTGCGCTTGCGAACAAGAGAGTGCACAAAGGTATGTGCGTGTGTAAAGAGAGAGCGAGAGCAAGCGCGGCTGCAAGCCGGAGCGCTTGCGGACAAGAGAGTGCACAAAGTATGTGTATATGTATGTATGTCGGCGATTATCGCGACATACAAAACATAAAACGGACAAAAATTAAAGCAATACGAAATGCTTGTACACACAGCTTGGATTTTAGTTATTATGTATGTTTATATATGTATGGAATATACAATATATAATATTTGCACTTTAGTAGCTCTCTTAATAATTTACACTTTTCACTAATATGCACTTGCACTTACAAAAAATAAACACACATGCATACATACGTACGCGATTGGCGGAACAAAAATATAATAATATTTTATTATAAATGAATGTATGTATATAGGATAAACGCAGAAAAGGTCGTCCGAAGCAAAAAGGAAAGCAACTTGGCAAAAGATGTTGGAATCTTTTGCACAATATGTCGGAAATTGAGGGGCGGACGACCGTGGGAGAAGGGATAGGACAAATGGAAAAAGCTTGTGATACTTATCAGCGTAGTATGCTGGAATGCCGATAATAATGGGTATCCGGCTCGAAGGACCAAGTGTTTACGTGGGGGCGCTGAAAGTATCCAAGTTCTTCCTTTTCCGAAATAAAAAACACTCGCGGTTTTTTCTTATAATAAACATGTATTTATTGCAAACTTTTCGGGTTGTTGATAACGCACAATTGGGGGGTAATTAAACCGATGTAAGTGAGACGTAAATTAGAACTGAAACATTGGAGAAATGCCGACGGCATTTCGTTGATCTATGCTGAGCGCGGCTCAGCGGTGGAGAGTTGTGGGAGAGAGAAGCTGAGAGCACTGGAGCTTGAGTGCATTCTTACGCACTGAGCGCATTGCTAGTGAGCGAAAAAGCTTTGAGTGCTTTTCGGTCGGCGGAGCGGAGGTGTGCCTCTCACTTAGCAATGCGCTCGCATCAACAACCATCTTCATCTGTATCTTGACGTGCTGAACGACAGAATTCGCAAAATTATAATTTGCAGCAAAATTGGTTAAACACTGGCCTTCAAGACTATCAGTCCGCTGAATATAATGATCAGCATTCTCGTTCACTGATTCACGCATTAATTTGGAGATTCCTCTTTGGGATTTGATTATGTATATATATGTATTAATTATATACCTGGATCCAATATGAACTGAATATCCATATTGACCCCTTGCATTGAGAGAATATTCTTATTGTAAGCGTTAACTTTAATGGCTGCAAATGTTCTCATCAGAAATATTTGTGGCTTTTTCAAGCCAGATCTCAATGCATATTTACAGTTCTCGTAACTAAGGTTCAATTGTTGGTTAAAGAAGAAATTCTCAAATATGCTTAACCCTCTAAGCCCCAATTGTATAAATATTAAAAAAAAACTAAGTTGGATAATATTTTTTGGGGTAAGTGGTAGCTTTTAATTACATATATGACCTCAAGAAGTGTGTACTAATCTTAGTTTACCTGTAAATCGAACAAAGGTAAATAAGTGCCTCAAGGCACTCTTGGGGCTTTAAGTCAATTTTTTCATATATGTATGATTTTATTCTAATTTTTGATTATGGTACTCAAAGAAACAATTTTTATTTGCCGTACAGCAAATTATATTTTGTGCACATACATTGTGTTTGGGATTTCTTGCAATGCTTGCATCATATTTTGCCACTGTCTGGACTGATCCAAACAAGAAAATCGTTGACATCATCAAACGGAATATCCGAAACTGGATGCTTTGATTTTTCGCCAACTGTGAGCGATGGATTTGAAGATCTCGGCGTGGATGGGGATTGCATTGTCCAACCTGGTTCCGATCATAATCACGGAATGTGGGACCGCGTTTACGTTTGCTTTGATATGCCACTAAACCAGCAGCAATTAATTCCCGAAACTCCAACCACTTATCTGTGCTCTTGTTTTCCTTTTTAATGCACCTGTATAAAGTATACGCGTTTGTCGCTGTCAAGCAAATGGTAAAAAATTCGTGTCATGGCATCTTGTGTTTTAGCTCGAATATGATAACGACCCATTGGTCCATCCATGAGGTCAACACCGCCCATCTGGGCATTATATTCCCGAATAATTTGGGGACAATCAACCTCAATGTGTTTTTTAGATTTCTTGTCATAACGAGCTATCTTTGCTATTCTTTCATTTGCATTTAATTTCAAAAATGGCTGAACACCAACATAAGTAGATAGCAAGCAAACGGCTTCATTGTCTTTCCATAATACATTTGTTATATCGATGCCACATGACGAACCGACATACCTAGGCTATAGCACGCAGATAAACCATCAACGGTAAAGAAGTATAAAAGTTGTCAAAATAAATTATGTGGTTTTTGAAACTTTCTACCGTTTTTGTCAGGCGTACAACAATGTTTGCCGAAGCTCTAAGATCTGGATGAGCAGGCAAGATAACGTTGTCACCTACATCACTATAAATTTCAAACCGGTAGGCATAACCAAATCAGTCGCACAACACAAACAGTTAAATACCCCACTTATGAGGCTTATTGGGCATATACTGCCGAAGGTGATATCTTATTTTTGTGCTGCACATTTGTTCATCGACACAGAGTCGTGCTAGCTTTGGCACGGAGTCAAACCTCTAGCTAAGATGATTTAAAAACGTACGCGTGCGATACAGTGAATCGTATCCTAGCTCACCTTTCTTGATTCGCTTGCTCTCATCCCGCACTGAGAAGTATTTTTTGATTTCTTCAAACTTGCTTCGCGACAAGGTGTGTTTTACAGGTCTAATGCACTCATACCCCAGTAGCTTTTTATACCCGCTACCCATAGGGTAGAAGGGTATTATAACTTTGTGCCGGCAGGAAATGTATGTAACAGGTAGAAGGAGGCATCTCCGACCCTATAAAGTATATATATTCTTGATCAGCGTCAACAGCCGAGACGATATAGCCATGTCCGTCTGTCCGTCCGTCCGTCTGTCCGTATGAACACCTAGATCTCAGAGACTATAAGAGATAGAGCTATAATTTTTTTTCGACAGCATTTGTTATGTTTGCACGCAGATCAAGTTTGTTTCAAATTTTTGCCACGCCCACTTCCGCCCCTTTAAATCAAAAAAATCGAATAACAAGAGTAATTAGAGTTACGAATTTTGGTATATACAGTAATAACTATAGTAGTTATAATCCCTGAAAATTTTATTGCGATCAGAAAAAAATTGTGGAAGTTATTAAAGAAAGACTTTTGTATGGGCAAAAACGCCTACTTACTAGGGGTCTTAGTTGCTTTGGCTGACAATCTGGTATATTGTGCCGTCTATGGTATATTTTGAATGTGGTACTATATCGATATACCACATATACCATTTGGTATATTTTTAGTATTTTTGCAGTATATTTGGTATATTTTGAGAATAATACCGCAAAATATATTGCTTTTATTCAAAATGGGTAGCGGGTATCTCACAGTCGAGTACACTCGACTGTAGCTTTCTTACTTGTTATATTCGGGTACCGATAAATTGACATGTAAATTAAAATTTCAATGTACTGATGGACATCGTCAATGCTGAATTTAAATTGATTAGTTATGTGCTGACCGAACGGTTTCTTCAACAATCATATTCATAATCTGCTTAATGCCGTCGGCATTTTGCCTCTCCAGTATTGATGTACGTTTGTTTAATAGCGGTCACCCCCAATAACCCAACTCTGTGCGTTTCTTTTGTCCAATAACCCGAAAGTTTAAATATACATATGTATGAAATATAAAACGCGAGTGTTTTTATTTCAATTTCGGGAAAGGGAAATTTGGAACTATCTGCGCCACCACAACATTTGGTCCTTCGAGCCGGATCTGCTCATTATCGTTTGCTTCTCCAGCAAGCATATCGCAGATAAGTTTTAAATTATTTCTCTTTTCTTTACTCTTTCCTTCCCCACGGTCGTCCGGCCTTTACGTTCTACATTCTTTTTCGTATGGTGACCAAATATAAGATTTGGAAATTCACTCATATTTTCCGGACGACCTTTTTTCATACTTTCCAATTGCTGTCCAAGATATTTACTATTATTGATAATAAAATATTATTATATTTTGTTCCGCCAATCGCGTACGCATGTATGCATGTGTGTTTATATTTTGTAAGTGCAAGTGCATATTAGTGAAAAGTGTAAATTATTAAGAAAGCTACTAGAGTGCAAATATTATATATTGTATATTCCATACATATACTACTTACTACTGTGGGCAAAAAGTATGGCGAATTTGTTTGTAAAATGAAAAATCTTTATTTATTCTTCTAAGTCATGCCCTTCAAAGTAATCCCCTCCCGATAAAATACACTTATGCACACTTTTTTTCCTATCCTCGAAACATGCCAAATAGTCCCTTTTCGGTATAGCCATCAGTGCCTTCTTCGATTTAGCTTTTTCTCCTCAATCGACTCGAAACGCGTTCCCCGAAGTGGTCTCTTCAGTTTTGGGAATAGTCAGAAGTCACACGGAGCCAAATCAGGCGAATACGGTGGTTGTGGAATGATATGCGTCGAATTTTTGGCGAAATGGTCAAGAAAAACGTGTATAGAAATTGGTCGTTTTTGGTACCAAACGAGATTTCACTTTTCGTAGGCCCAAATGGTCTTTCAAAATGGTTTTCACAGATCTTCCTGATATTCCGATCATATCAGTAAGGTCTCTAATAGTCAACCGACGATTTTTGCCTCCACTTCATTGACGTGTTGGTCATGTGTCGTCCGGAGCGCTCCAAGTCATCAACACGTTCTCGACCCTCTTTGAAGTCTTTGTACCACTTATAAACACTTTTTTTGTGACATGGTAGAATCACCAAAGGTCTTCCGCAACATCCTCAATGTTTCCGCAGCCGAAATTTCATTCGGCAAACAAAATTTGATGGCACTTCTCATTCAGACATTGTAAACAAGTAAGAAAGTTACACTCGAGTGTGCTCGACTGTGAGATACCCGCTACCCATTTTGAATAAAAGCAATATATTTTGCGGTATTATTCTCAAAATATACCAAATATACTGCAAAAATACTAAAAATATACCAAATGGTATATGTGGTATATCGATATAGTACCACATTCAAAATATACCATAAACGGCACAATGTGCCAGATTGTCGGCCAAAGCAACTCAGACCCCTAGTAAGTAGGCGTTTTTGCCCATACAAAAGTATTTCCTTAATAACTTCCACAATTTTTATCTGATCGCAACCAAATTTTCAGGAATCATAACTACTACAGTAATTATTGTATATATCGTAGCTCTAGCTTTAAAATTACACTTGTTATTCGATTTTTTTGATTTGCGGGGGCGGAAGTGGGCGTGGCAAAAATTTGAAACAAACTTAATCTGCGTGCAAACATAACAAATGCTGTCGAAAAAAAATTATAGCTCTATCTCTTATAGTCTCTGAGATCTACATAGGTGTTCATACGGACGGACGGACAGACACACAGACGGACAGACGGACATGGCTATATCGTCTCGGCTGTTGACGCTGTCAAGAATATATATACTTTATAGGGTCGGAGATGCCTCCTTCTACCTGTTACATACATTTCCTGCCGGCACAAAGTTATAATACCCTTCTACCCTATGGGTAGCGGGTATAATAAATACTATAGTAGTTATGATTTCTGAAAATTTGGTTGCGATCAGATAAAAATTGTCGAAGTTATTAAAGAAATACTTTTGTATGGGCAAAAACGACTACTTACTAGGGGTCTTAGTTGCTTTGGCTGACAATCTGGTATATTGTGCTGTCTATGGTATATTTTGAATGCGGTACTATGTCGATATACCAAATATACCATTCGGTATATTTTTAGTATTTTTGCAGTATATGCGGTATATTTTGAGAAAATACCGCAAAATATATTTATTTTATTCAAAATGGGTAGCGGGTATCTCACAGTAGAGTACACTCGACTGTAGCTTTCTTACTTGTTTTCCGTGAAAACGGTCGCACTTTAAGAGGGCAATTTCTGAGTCTAATATGACTCTTTTTTGACACAGGAATAAGTGCTTTCACCCTCCTAATCAAGCATTGAAAACGCTCAGAAAATACTCATAAAAGTATAATTTGTAGGCACTTAAATCTCCACGAAAAAGGTTCATTTCAGACACATAATTGAAACATTTTTTTTGAAGTAATTTAAATCAATAAAATTTATATTTTATATTTGTTTTTTTTGTTTTATTTTTCTGAAAAAGTATAGTAAAAATTGGAAAAAAAAACTTAAATATTAATTCTTAAATTCTATATATGTGTATTATTAAATAACAAATATGGAAATCTTACAAACTAATTCTTAAATTCAATGCATGTATTATTTTATAAAAAATATGGAAATCTTACAAACTATATCTTAAATTTTAAGCCATATATAAACTATTAATTTTCCTAAGTCAAATGTTTTTTAGCTTTGTTATAATATTTAATTCTATCATTTGCAGTTTGAAACCATTTGCTGGAAATTGATGAAAACTGTTTTTCATCCACTGCAAATTTTTGATTAAAAGCACCTTAAAAGAGTAAAAAAAACGTTGTTTTAAAACATAGAAAATTCATTTGGGAAAAGGATGGAAAAATGGATTAAAGTCAAATATTTAAAGTGCAACAATTATTACTTCTCATGGCTGTCGATATCGCCATGCTCAGAACACACTTTTTAGTGTGAGTCCCCTTCCACGAATACTTAAGAGCAATGTCATCCGAAAAAATTTTCTTCCACATTGTGCGCAAAAATTTGGCAGGATCAGAAATGTTGTAATTTTTGATTTCAGCATCCTATAAAAAATAGAAATATAAAAAAGGAAACGACTGCGATTTATTGAAAATTACAGAGCATTTTTAATTTTTCTTACCAGCTGTTCACACAATTCTGCTGAATTATTTAATTCCTCTTCAAATTTTTCGATCTCTTCAATTTTATTGAAGGATTTTGGTGGTAGCAACATACGAGGCTTATTTCCTTGAACAAGCTTTCGTTGTGCTATCACTTCCGTTAAAATTCGAGTTTGAATGATAGTGTTATCAGCTTCCAATTTAATTACGCGTTCATTAAGATCTATAAAAATATATTTTGGTTTAGTCTGTAAATTTAAAAGTCATTATTCTATACACATTTCCACATTTTTGTTTAATTTTTGCAGTTAGTCTTAAATCTGCTGCAACATATCTAAAAAGGGCAAAATTATTTAGTTTGCTTTAAAGATCGATTTTCATAACTATACTTACTTGATGTGGATGGATTCGCATAGCTAGAAGTTAGCTGGGTATAGGCAACTTCATTCGCCAAAGTTGATACAGCTGAATGCGTGCCATTGCTCAAAAATTGGTCAGTGAAATCATTCATTATGTATTAAAGGGATAACGATTATGCACGCTGGTGTCGAAAGATTAAAAATAATAGCTTTTCGTGTAACGTCTGCTACTTTGTGAACTATTGGTATGTCACTAATTACTAATGATTTGGATAATTGCATACCTAAAAGGCTTGATTGTAGAGGTAACGTAAAAAGGTCTTGATTTTACAAATACTTCATTGTTTTCATCCACAAAATTATTAATTTTAAAAACCCTAGAATCTACAATGTATACGTGGTCTGGAGCATTTATGGACATATATATGCTTTTATTTTAAATTGAGGAAATATCTCCATCCACACATCTTTTTAAAACTTTTGATTTCGAATCTTTTCTTAACGTGCTATTCATACTCTGCTCTACAAGACGATTATATGTATATCTGCGTAGCAACTTCTGTTCCCTTTCTAACCATTTTCTTTACATTGCATAAATAACTTTCATATTTGAAAGCACTAAAAGAATGTAAATTGGATTGGTAAAAAATACATTCATCTGCCAAGTGCGATAAACAATGAAAATTATATTTAAGAAAAGTTGCATCATAAAGCTCTGGCAATTTGCTTATAAAACTACGAATCAATTCTCTAGCGCACACATTTTTACTTAAGCAATATTCATCACTGAGCAGAATTCTTATAGCAATGCTTAATTGCATAAAATGTTCATATCTGCTTTCAGTTAAAACTCCTTTTAAAACTACTGGTCCAGTATATAGTAGGAATTGCCTAAACTCAACGGCTTTCCACCTATCCATATCCAACATACTTCTGGGTTTTCTGGCAAATTCCTTACATATATCTGTCTTTAAAGACATGAACAGGAGTAGTTCTGGCCTCTAATTTTTATCCATCCATTCAACATATAACTCGAATGGGAATTGGCGGACTATGTCTATTGGAAGCTCTTCAATTTTAAGTGGAAGCAGAATGTTATGGTGTTCGACTTGTGATCAATTTCTAAATTGGTCGTCTGTTCTTGGTAAACTTTCTTGAAGTTGATATATTATTCTTCTTTGGAAGTTCTCACCACGTTGATGACACTTGTGGCAACCAAAATAGGCGCTATGGCCTTTACTTCCAAGAACAAAAGCTCTAGCGGGCGAGTCGCAAATAAAGGCTCTAACCTTTACTTCGAAATGATATGATTTGTATAAAAAACCAAAAGAAATAAGAGAAGAAAGTTCAGAAATAAATAAATTAAGGTATTCATTAATATCTTTTGGCTTGCTCTCTCCACAATAGACGCCTGCTAGCAATACAGGGGAAGTTCTGTCAACATTTATTGAAATCGGCCATGCCTGTATGTTGGAACTTTTAAAGAGAGGTAATCCATCAATAATTATATTAATATATAATGCCTTTTCATTAAAAGAAAAGTTTTCAAAAAAATCGGTCAAACAATCAGCGATTCCATAATGAATATATTCGCCGCCATTCATTGGGACACAAAAACTGTCTTTAGGTGTTTTTTTTTAAGTTCTGGAATCCCACGGCAAATCAGGTGATATATGCCGCAAGATCTTAAGAAGCTCATTTAAAGCAGAGCATGAAATATTAAATGCAACAGCCCAGTTAGACAATTTATCTCGAAGAGATTTGATCTCGAGGTCTTCTGAAGGTTCAGACAGGTGGCTATCACTGGAGTAGCCATCATTTTCCATAAAATTTTATTCCAAAATAGGTCCTGAATTCATTATTGGTTCATTGATGACGTCCTCTGTTGCCTTCAGGGCATTTATTATTTGTTTACACTCAGACCGGCTTGATCTCTGGACACTCATTTTGGCTTTAAATTTTAAACACTTCGTTACACTTTTGTTAAGCACTTTTTGTTTTAAATTTCAGTTGAAACACTTTCTTTTACTTAATTTTAAGCACTCTGTTACACTTTTCTAAGCACGTCAGCCTTACACTTCTTCAATGTTCAAACTAACTAAAATTGTCAATTTTCGAACATTTTGCGATAAGCGATCTGCACACCGTTATTTTAAGCTGTGTTTTTACTTTGTTCTTACTTACCGCAGCTCCGAATATGCTCACACATATGAGCTCTTTTTGAGCCTATGTGGAACAACACCCAAATTTGCTCAGAAAATTCTCTTATTTATGTGCCTACTCAGAAAACACTCTTAAAATCGGCTCTTTTTGGACACATAATTTAGAGCCCTCCTAACTTTGCTTGCTGGGACGTTTGACAGCGTAGTGCAGACATACATACATACGTACAAGTACGTGCAAGTACTTCTGCGAGTAAAGTAATAGATTGGCAGGGCAGTGGTAGTCGCACTCGACTTACCCTACCCTTTTCATTTTTTCCAAGTGATATATTCTGTGTGTGTACTATAAGAGCAACTCTCAGCTCAATTGTCTGTGTATGGGCTTTACTCCAGCCAGTGTTCAAACATACACAGGCATACACACACACATATACACACATATATTATCATACTTCACTACACAAATAATATAATTTATTTTTATTTTTTGTTTTTCCAATCCAACAGCAATTAATAAACAATTGTCGTTTTTGTTTCAAAATACCATGGTATTTTTTCGTACGATAGTTTTTTTTTGTTGTTGTTTCTTTTTTTTCGACGATCATCTTTTGTTGTTGCGGGAAATTTCCCCCGCCCCCGTCCTTTTGCGTTCTTCGTCTGTGTCCGCTATTTCCGTACCCATCTAGGTGTAAAATACCGCAGCACTGCCTTTGGTATTTTTTCAGTATTTTTCGGTATTTTTATTGTCGGTTTGCTACGCTCTTTCCGTATCTTTTTCACTAGCTGGGTCGATTTCAGACAAAAAAAAACCAATTTCTATTTGGTATTTCTTTGGTATATTTTCTTGATTTTTCGCTTCAGAGAAAAATTAGTATACAGTCCGTATCCTTGTCGGACTGTAAGAGCGCCCAGTTAGTTTTTATCCTCTTTGCGTAGCATGTCATCGGGCAAACCCGAGAAAAGTAAAGCTCGACTGTCCGTGCCCTCTACTAGCGCCGCTAGAACTTCTATCAGCCCCCCTTTACCTAAATCCAATAAGGAGTCGGCTCTTCGTGCATCCAGCACTTCGCCGATTCATTTGCAATCGAAAAGGGAGGGCCCCGCACGGTCAGCTAGCATTTCGCCTGCTTCTGGCACCAGGCTTGCAGTCCAATCCAAGCCGCTGATCTTGGTCACACAGCCTTCGTCCGATCCTAAGACCAAGGTTCCTTCCGTCCCGATCCCTCGCCTCCCAATTATCACTCGCTCTCAGGGAAGGATGGCACTAAACAGAGTAGACACAGCGTTGACGAAATTCATCGCCGCGACTGATCGTATCAGTCACTTTGCGGCGCGAGTCAACGATCCTTCGGCTGATAGCCCGTCCCTGTATACGTGCCAAGTCCGAAGGGACCAGATGCGTTCCTTATGGGAAAAGGTCGAGAAGGAGAATGAGGCTTGGTCTTGCGTCATGTCTGAGGAGATGACCACAGAAGAGCTTCCTACCGTTCAGGCCAAATACGAGTACTGCTATGCTGTCTACGAGCAGTGTGCAGCTCAGATAGGTGAGCAAATAGCCAACGCATCCCAGGCGCTCACCGCCTGGTGAGCGTACACCCGTACAACCACAAGCCGTGCAATTCATGCCCACAGGGTGTCGATTACCTCCGTGCGACACCGAAGTTTTCGGAGGCGATTACACTCGCTGGCCCACCTGCCGGGATTTATTCACGGCTCTCTATATACAGAACCCGAGACTGTCGGAAGTTGAGAAACTTTTCTATCTCAACTCCAAGACCAGCGGTGAAGCTCATGCCATTGTGTCAAAGTCTCCTTTGACCAATGAAGGGTTTCAGTCGGCGTGGTCCAGCTTGACTGAGCGTTTCGAGAACAAACGGTTGCTCGTAAACAGTCAGCTGAGAATTTTGTTCAATTTGCCCGCCATTGGGCAAGAGTCGGGTGCAAGTATTCAGGAGTTGCAGAGCACCATTCAAGCGTGCCTGACAGCTTTAGAGCACTCGAAAATCAACACAGAGAATTGGGATTGCATTCTGGTTTTCTTGTGTTCTTCGAGACTCCCCAAGTTGACCCTTTCTCTTTGGGAACAGTCAATCCCAAATAAGAGCGATATTCCTACGTGGGTTCACAAGAACGCTTTTCTTCTAGAGCGGCATCGCACCCTAGAAGCGATAGCGGAGGTGTCATCCAGCACGAACGCTCCGACGGTTCCAAGAGCCTCACCCAAGGCCCCGTCTCTAGGCAGGTCAACTCTTTTGAGAGTAGGGTGACCATTAAAACCCAGACCTGCAATTTCTGTTCCCGGGAGAACCATCCGATTCGATTGTGCCCTCGATTTCTTCAGATGAGTGTCAATGAAAGGGTCAAGCATATCAAGCAACAGAAGCTGTGCTTAAATTGTTTCGCACGAGGCCATGTCCAGGCCAAGTGCACAAGTGCGCACAACTGTTTTACGTGCAAGGGTCGTCATCATACACTCTTGCATCGCGTCAACCCGACGCCGACAGTTACTAATCCCTCTCCTAGTATACAGTCCACTCCTTCCCAGTCAGCTAATGTGCAATCTTTCCTGGCAGTTAACACACAAGGTGTTCTGTTGAGTACAGCTGTTGTACACATTTGCCATCACGGCGTTCGGCACACAACACGGGCTCTGATCGATTCTGGATCAGAGGCTACCTTCATTTCTGAATGATTGTTCAAGCGCTTGAGGATGCCATACACATCCCTTCAAGCCCACGTCTCTGGGCTGACTCAAGTTGTAGCAGCCCAGCCCCGAAAGCATTGCCAATTCCTAATTGGCTCCCCGTTGCGACCAGATCTGCAGATTGAGGCGTCGGCTTTCGTCCTTCCTCAATTAGCAGGAAAAATGCCCTCATGCTATGTCCCACAAACCATCCTCGACAATCTGCCAAGCATCCCGCTGGCCGACCCCAAGTTCTATGAGAGTTCGCAGATAGATGTGCTTTTAGGCGCAGATATCCTCCCATCCGTTCTTCTCGGCGGCTCTCGTCCGAACGTTTGTGGGACCCTCATTGGTCAAGAGACCATTTTCGGTTGGATCCTGACCGGCCCAGTGTCGGAATCCACTTCTAACACCATCTCGTCCTTTTCGACTCGACTGTCCGTCGATCTAACTCCTACGATCGGTCCTGTGACAGGACCCCCCTCCAAATCTATTTCAGTTTTTTCGGCTCGACTATCCGTCGAACGAACCCTTAAGAATGGTCCTGTGACAGGACCGTCCTCTTCATCTATTTCAGCTTCGTCCTGTGACGGGAGCCCACTCGAAACCCTCTTCGGCTCGACTGTCCGTCGAGTGTTCCTCTAAGCTCGATCCTTTGTTAGGCTCCCAATTAAAGTTTATTTCGACCTCTTCGGCTCGACTGTCCGTCGAGCGCACCTCTAAGCTCAAGCCTTCATTAGGCCCCCACTCAAAATCCGTTTCGTCCCCTTCGGCTCGACTCTCCGTCGAACGAACCTCTATGATCGATCCTATAATAGGACCCAACTTGAAGTCTATTTCGACACCTTCGGCTCGACTGTCCTTCCAACGAACCTATACGATTGGTCGTGTGACAGGACCCCCCTCCGAACCTTTTTCAGCTCGACGGTCCGTCGAACGATCCCGGACGGAGACGAAGTCTTCCTCTGCACCGATGGCACCGGTCACTCCGCGCGGGGTTTCCGCGCCTCCCGGCACAACCTCGCGCCAGCCCAGGAGCCGACGCGACCACCCGGCACCCTCCAGAGAAGAACCACCAAGGACGTCCCATGTCAATGTTTCCCAGGCCGGAATCCACAGGCCCACTCACCCACGCACCAGGCCCGTGCCTAGCCCCGCCATACCACTGACGGCACTTTCCAGTGCAAAGGAGTGAGTATCTCCCCACCGCGGCGGTCAGGCTAGACACGGGGACGGCGGCTTTCGAACCACGAGTGCTTTTGCATATTGTCCTGCCGGGATATTGGTCTGCCGGGATATTGTCCTGCCGGGTATCCTCCCAAGGCTGATATTCTTTGCAATCCCAATATTGCAAGGGGGTGAGAATGTTGGTGCGAGCGCATTGTAGGTGAGTGGCACACTTTCCGTTCTGCCGACCAAAAAGCACTCGATGCTTTTCGCTCACCCGCAATGCGCTCACGCGAGTTATATATGTTTGACATATATATACATGAGTTGTATTTCAATAAATAAGAATGTACACAGTGTCGTAGATTTGAACTGGTTTATTCAGAGAATTGATACAAACTGAAGTTAAGCTGTGCAAGAAGTGCTTTTATATACTTGGATGTCAAACCGTCTAAGTTGTTTATAATTACGTTAAAGAAGCTAGCAAAGCTTGGTTGTTTATGTTTACGTTAAAGAGGCTAGCAGTCCCAGTTTGGGTTATTAGTTTATAGTGGAAGCTTGAATGTTTATGTTTACATAATTGACGATCGCAATCCCGATCTAATGGAATGCTTTGTATGTGTTACTGTTGGGTAAGTAGTAAGTGGTGACAAATGAGATGGGGAAGTGGTAAGTGGTGACAAATGTATAACTCCTCCATCGCCAGAATTTGAATTCTCCTGAATTCTTTTAAAATTAACATGAATATTATTAGGTCTTAATTTTATACAGAAGTAAAATATTAATATTAATATAATAATTGCAAATGTAATTGAAATGCCATAACTTATTTTTTTATGAAATTTTAACTCTGTGATTTCTTTTAAGTTTTCAAAGTTCTGTATTGAGAAGTGTTCAAAGTTTATTGTGTTTTTATAAGATTGGTTCAATAAGTTTGTTGGGTAAAAAAATCTATCATAAAATTCTATTTGTTCATTTGCAAAGTTTTCAGATAATATTTGAATTTTACAGTTAACAAATTGTATTAAGTAGTTTCCATTTAATGTAATATTTCTTTGATCGCAATTTTGTTTTAATTTTTCGTTTTTACTGTTTCTTACAATTATTGTTTCATCATCTATTTGTTCTATGCTGGATTTATTGTTGAATTTGAATTTACAATTGTTGTTTATTGTGCAGCTTTTACTTAATGTTAGTTCCCTTAAAATTACATTTTCTTTATAATCGTATATTTTATTACAAATTTGAGTAATTAGTAAATTTTCTTGATCAATTTGAATATTGTTGCTGTTAGGTATTGCAGTTATGAGTTTGATGTCTGTTTTTATAAAGTTTTTGGGTAGCTTGATTGCCATGACAATTGCGTTGTTTTTGTATTTTAATATGCCCATTCTGATTAATTTAATTTTATAAAAATCTATTTTAAATTTATTTATTTCGTCTTTTGATAATATTTCTGGTAAAAATATATTGTTTTTTGCTGATGCAATGGTTTCTTGAATATAATTTAATTTTTCTTCAATATTTTTTAAAGTTCTCATTTGATCATTGAATAATATGTTTTTTATTGTTTCTTTTGTTTGGTTATTCATTTTGGCTGAAAGAAGTTCTATCATATTTCTGTCTTGATGTATTATGCCTGCTAGTGTGTTAATAGTATTATTAAAATGGTTGTTAATGTGAATTTGTTGGTTTAAGTTAGTGATTGCATTGTGATTATTTTGATCTATTATATTTAAGTGTTCTATAATTTCTTCCCTGTCCTCATTGTTCATAATGCCAAATAGCCATTTATGTACGGTGCCTATTCCATTAAAAATACCTCTTTCTGTTCGTGTTGATGGAGTGATAGAACTTACTTTTGCCCTTAGTAATTCTATTTCATCAATTAATGTTTCCTTATTTGCTATTTCGATATTCTTTATATTGTCGTATATTTTATTGATTATTATAGTGATTTGATTAATGTCAATAATGTGCAAAATTATAATAGTTTCATTTACAATTTCTGTAGAATACATATGTATAGGGACATATCCTGCCTCCTCTTGAATTGGGACCACATGCAGTCTAGCATGTGCCATTGATAAAATCATTAAAGTGATTAATAAAATATTCTGAAAGTGCGAGTAAAAGAAAAAAATGTATATATATATATATATGTATTTATTACTAAAACTGTTAATGTATATGTGCATGTATTTTAATTTTGTTCCATTTTTAATGGTCTTTTGATATTACATGGATGAATATCTTCTAGTTTGGCGTATCTAAAATACGGCTCATCTTTATGTCTTAATCTTTTGTAATTTTTAATTGGTCGTTCCTCTCTTTTTATACCCGCTACCCATAGGGTAGAAGGGTATTATAACTTTGTGCCGGCAGGAAATGTATGTAACAGGTAGAAGGAGGCATCTCCGACCCTATAAAGTATATATATTCTTGATCAGCGTCAACAGCCGAGACGATCTAGCCATGTCCGTCTGTCCGTCTGTGTGTCTGTCCGTCTGTCCGTATGAACACCTAGATCTCAGAGACTATAAGAGATAGAGCTATAATTTTTTTTCGACAGCATTTGTTATGTTTGCACGCAGATCAAGTTTGTTTCAAATTTTTGCCACGCCCACTTCCGCCCCCGCAAATCAAAAAAATCGAATAACAAGCATAGTTTTAAAGCTAATGTTGCGAATTTTGGTATATACAATATATACTATAGTAGTTATGATTCCTAAAAATTTGGTTGCGATCAGATAAAAATTGTCGAAGTTATTAAAGAAATACTTTTGCATGGGCAAAAACGCCTACTTACTAGGGGTCTTAGTTGCTTTGGCTAACAATCTGGTATATTGTGCCGTCTATGGTATATTTTGAATGCGGTACTATATCGATATACCACATATACCATTTGGTATATTTTTAGTATTTTTGTAGTATATTTGGTATATTTTGAGAAATATTCCGCAAAATATATTGCGTTTATTAAAAATGGGTGGCGGGTATCTCACAGTCGAGTACACTCGACTGTAGCTTTCTTACTTGTTTCTTCATACTGTTCTCTTTCTTCATTTAGTTTTGTTATGATTTTTTCTTTGTTAGCGCTTATTATTTCTTTAAGGTCTTGTGAGTTCTTTTTATTTTTAGCTTCGTTTGGGGAGCATTTTATAGTTGTGTGATACCTATTATTGTAAGTGTTAACAGCAATTTGAATTTTTGATTCTATCGAGATGTCTTCATCTATGCTAATGACAATTTCTATTAACGTGGAGTGAAGTCTTTCAATGTCTGCGTTACCTGTGTGCGAGTTTGGTTTTGTTAAATGTAACTCGACTTTTTCTTTATTTAAGAAACTTTGAATCTGTTCTGATCTAAATTCATTATCCATAATAATTTTGTTGGGCTTGCCAAATTTTGTGAATTGCTCTATTATAATTTGCAATTTTGCCCTCCAATTCCTATCTTTTATATTGTATGCAGCTACGAATTTTGTAAGTTTATCTATGATTGTAACAAATGATCGGTGTTTGATATGGAAAATGTCTATATGAATTATTTCATTTTTCTCTTGAGGAGTTTCTGTGATATTGAATTTTGCTTTGATCGGTTTCCTGTCATACTTAATTTCTCTACATTTTGTGCAGTTGGATATAACTAAGTTAATGTGCTCTCTAAGTTTTGGATAATAAATTTTGTCTTTCAAACTATAAAATGTCTCGTTCATGCCACTATGTAGGGATTCTTTTGTGTGATATAAAGCTATTTGTTTGTGGAGTTCCTGTTCGTCATTTATGTCTACTGCTCGTTTTGTACATTTTAAGAATTTTATATTTTTCGTGTCTTTAAAACTGTCTATTATAATACATTGTACTTTATAGTAAATGGAATCTGGTACTTCTGAATATATGCCAATAGTTCCCCTATTAATATTGTTTAAGAGTTTCTGTTCTATTTCTAAATTGTCGTCTGCTGGATTAATTTCAATAATTTTTCTGCCTTTATTTTTAATTATACTGTCTGTTGCTAAATATGTGATAATGATTTGAGTTTTGAATTTATTAACTATATCATTTGTTATATAAAAATCTATTGGTTCGTTCTCGTTTGCTGAGTGAATTGTGTCTGTCAGTGCTAAATTTGATTCATTAATATTTTCTTTGTCTATAAGCGGGGCTGTTTCCTGCCTACTGAGGAAATCCGCCACTTTGTTATTTTTTCCTTTTAAATATTTGATATCACAATCAAATTCTTGTAGTTTCAATATCCACCTTTGATGTTTGTCCTTGAGGTCTTTCCCTTTGTATTTTTTATTTAGATACATAATTGGTTGGTGATCAGTTATAATTGTAAATTGTGTGCCATATAGGTAATGCCTAAAGTAGTCTACGGCATACACAATTGCCAGAAATTCTTTATCTGTCGCGCTGTATTGCTTTTCGTGTTTGTTTAGAGTCCTAGATACGAATGCTATTGGCTGAGTTTGCTGTGATAACACTGCTCCTATTGCAAAATCACTCGCATCTGTCGTTAATGTAAAAGGTTTATCGAATTCTGGGAATTTCAAAATTGGATGTGAGCTTATAAGTTCTTTTAAATTTTCAAAAGAATCTATAAATTCTAGGTCATTTTTATTAATATTATTTCCTTTTTGTAAATATTTGATCATAGGGTATGCAATTTTTGAGTAATCTTTTATGAACTTTCTATAAAAACCAGTCATGCCTAAAAAACCTTTTAGTTGTTTTTCTGTTTTTGGGATTGGAATAGCTAAAATATCTTGTATCTTTTTTGGATTTGGTCGAATTCCGTCTTTACTGAGTACATGTCCTAAAAATTCTGTATCTTGTTTCATAAATGAGCATTTATTTACTTGTATTTTTAATCTGTGTTCTTGGAGTTTTTTAAAAATTTTTTCTAAAGCATGTTTGTGTTCTTCGAGCGTTGTTGAGAATATTAAAATGTCGTCTAAGTAGACCACACATATTTTGTTTATGTAATCTCTTAAAACATCATTCATTAATCTTTGAAAAGTTGCTGGTGCGTTTTTTAGTCCGAATGGCATTCTAACGTATTCATAAAGTCCTAATGGTGAAACAAATGCTGTCTTCTCTATGTCTTCTTCAGCCATCAAGATTTGATGATAACCTTTTGCTAAGTCCAATGTACTGAAATATTGAGCCCTACCTACCCTAAGTTTGTCTAATATTGAGTCCATGAGAGGTAACGGATATTTGTCTGGTATTGTTACATGATTTAATCGACGATAGTCTACACATAATCTATATTTTTGTACTCCTGAATTATCTATTTTCTTTGGCACCATGCATATAGGTGAGCTGTATTTACTTCTGCTTTTTCTTATTATGCCGTTTCTTTCCATTTCTAAAATTTGTTTTCGAATTTCTTCTTCATATTTTGGAGAACACCTGTAAATTTTCGAATTGATCGGTTGGTCCGTTATTGTTCTTATATTGTGTACCACTGTATTTGTATTTGTCAATTGGTCGCCTTCTTTATAGTATAACTTGTTAAATCTTTTGTTTAGATTGGTAATAATTTCCTTTTCTTCTAAATTTAAATCTGTTAAATTAAAGCTTTCAATTTCACTTACTTCCAAAACACAAGCCTCTTCAGGATGCTTGGAATGGAATGGATTTTCAGCATCATTTATCAGTTTAATTGTTTTCTTCTTGAAATCAATAAATTGAACGTTTCTTTGGATGAAGTCCATACCCAATAGAAAATCATATGATTTATCCAGGGGTAAAGCCACCCATCTTGAAAGAACTTGTGGAGAATATTGAAATTCTCTTGGTGCTTCTGTCATAACTAAGTAATTATTAGTTTCAAACTTTGCATTAATTGTATGAATTGTTTTTGAATATTTTTCAATTATTTTGTAAAGTAAATTTACAATCTTCAATTGTTCCTTCTATTAAAATTTTTCTTTCATCCGAGGCTACTGGGTAAAAAAATCTTTAGGGATTTCACTTGTTGTACTTTTATTATCCTCATCAATTATATTATCAACACTCATTGCCTCTGGGGGATTCTGTCTAACATTTTGACTTTCATTTTTATTGTAATTATTATTTGGATATTGATGTGGATTATTGTTAGTATTCTGATTTTGTTGATTATTGTTATAGTTATGATTGTATTGTGGATTAGTATTGTTATTCCTATTTTGTTGTTGATTGTTATATTGTCTCCTAGTATTTTGACTTTTTGGAAAATTGCCATTATTATTGTTGTTTTTATTATTATTATTGTTGTTATTATTATTATTATTGTTGTTATTATTATTATTTCTTTGATCAATATTGTTGCCTGAGTCATTCTCGGTATTTTTACGAATTAACAATCTTTGATTTAAATTTCCAAAATTTAGACCGATATATTTAGCAATTTCATTTCTAACCATTTGCACTGTTGTTAATGGCATTAGCGAGACTGCCATGGAGCCTGCAGCTAATTCTTTTATTCGTTGAATCAATAGTGAACTTAATATATTTACTAAGCTTTCATTATTTATACAGCAAAGTCTGTTATTTCTTCCACTATGTACCTTACCTTAATATCTAAATCTTTAATAGATGTCACTCTGAGATTGTTGATCTTCCTAGTCAAACCCATTTGGTCCATTCTTGGCCGGTAATGATGTCGCAATTTCTCCTTACATTCCTCCCACGTTGTCGGTGTATTGATGGTGAGAACTGTTCTTGCCTGTCCTTGAATCTTCGTGTTGAATATAACGCTGAAAACCTGATCCGCATCATCTGCATATTCCTGCATAATCTGGTCCACTGAAGCAATGAATCCATGGAGAGTACCATCTTGTCCAGTAAATGTTGGAAGATATCGAGTTTCCTTTTCAATCTGGTTTCTAGCTCTTGTTCTTGAGTTCGCATTTGGTAGTTGCATTTGTTGAACAACAATTTGAGTGAGAGCCTGAATGCAATTCTGCATTTCGTTTATATTTTCGTTTTCCATTTTAAAGTTTATATATATTTTTTTTTTTTTTTTTAGATTTGTTAGTTTAGTTGCACAATTATGACTTTGTCCCTTTTTATGCCATTATTGTTTTACACTTTTTCACTTTTGGCGATAATTGTTATGCCTTTTCAGCTAAGTTCAAATATCACTTCTTAGTGTGTGTTTTGTTTTTTGTTTTAACTTTTTCACTTTCGATAACACTTGTTATGCCTTTTCAGCTAGTTCAAATGTTACTTCTTAGTGTGTTATTAATTTATCCGTCCGTTCAGACCGGCTGCGCCAGTTATATATGTTTGACACATATATACATGAGTTGTATTTCAATAAATAAGAATGTACACAGTGTCGTAGATTTGAACTGGTTTATTCAGAGAATTGATACAAACTGAAGTTAAGCTGTGCAAGAAGTGCTTTTATATACTTGGATGTCAAACCGTCTAAGTTGTTTATAATTACGTTACGTGGGTTATTAGTTTATAGTGGAAGCTTGAATGATTATGTTTACATAATTGACGATCGCAATCCCGATCTAATGGAATGCTTTGTATGTGTTACTGTTGGGTAAGTGGTAAGTGGTGACAAATGAGATGGGGAAGTGGTAAGTGGTGACAAATGTATAACTCGCGTAAGAAAGCACTTAAGATCCAGTGTTCTCAACTTTTCTCTCCCACAACTCTCCACCGCAGAGCCGAGCTTTGCAAGGGTTTGTTTAATAGCGGTCACCCCCAATAACCCAACTCTGTGCGTTTCTTTTGTCCATTAACCCGAAAGTTTAAATATATGGATGAAATATAAAACGCGAGTGTTTTTATTTCAATTTCGGAAAAGGGAAATTTGGAACTATCTGCGCCACCACAACAAGTGCCTTGAGGCACTCTTGGGTATTAGAGGGTTGACATATAGTGTCAGAATCAACAAGGAAATTTAGGAGAGATTCAACCTTTTTAAAATTTTCGTGATGAAGAGAAATGTTTTCAGAGTCTTCAGCCAATGGATGAAGAATTTCTGTTTGTGGCATGAGAAAAAGCGACAAATAGAGTTACCCCTCACTTCACGCATACAATAATGTCCGTGATTGTGCTTCTGATATTCAATATACTGAGCTAACTCAGTATCAGTCACATTTGTGGTAATGAATTGGTCAATAAGTGAAATGACTGAGGCTATAAACAATTAATTTTCAATGTCCACAGACGAGGCATCTTTTAGCCAAAACATGCCATGAATATGAGGCGAACCCCGCTGTTGGAATTCAACACGCCAATAATACTTGAGGACGCGATGTTTTGCGAAAACGCCCTGACGATACGATAATCAAAATACTTAGCACAAGTTACAGGATCTGACCTAATCAAACAAGCCTTTTCACTAAAACTGAAATTCGAAGTTACTTCTGTAACTTGCTGCCTATCTACATTCTTCTTCAATAAAACTTATAACTCCGTCCACAGTGTCTCAGCAGCTGACAGGGTGATGAAAAAAAATGGCAGACTGAATTGCCGTTTCTGCTTCCCAGTGAGCAGTGAGACGTGCGAACAGCCTTCAGGACTCTATAGCCTTCATCGTGGCGAATAATACTATCTATATTCTCTTCATTGAGAGCCTTACTGCCTGTAATGGCGCGTGAGGCGCTCTTTTTCCTTAAGCAAATAGTAATATTACTACGAATTTGGATCAGCTCAAACTTCTTATAATTGAATAATAACTTGTCAATTCGACAACCTCTCCTATCTACATTTTGAAGCTCAGATTATACAATTGCGGAAAAGCTTAGGGGACAGGGTATTTTTATTCCAGCATAAATTGTAGGGAATGCTAACTCTTCCGAGTCAGTATCGAGAATCATGTCTAGGGGTCGTTGGCCTTCGCCTGGAGACAGGGTGATTCTCTGCATGGCTGCGGTGTCTATCTGGTTATTCACAAGCAGTGATTCTTTACTCCCAGGATTGAGCTCATCTATCTCGGCATCATCCTGATGTGCTAAATTTTCAATTCTTCGCTCAAGTCCCTCCACAAATTCTGCGTCTGCTTGAGATGCTATGAATGGAACAGTTTCACTTGTATAAGTAAACAACCACTGTTCATTTATTACTACACTATGTTTTATGTAAAGTTCTGTATTAGCTACATACCTAATTGCGTAAGCTATTCTTAAGGGTCTGATGGTTTCGGTCATGAAATCATGGCTATATTCCATTCTACGCTTGAAGTGGAGCTGTACAACCTCAGCTTCATGAAAAGCCCGTGGGAGGGATGTAGCGATGTTACTTATAGGTATTGGTACATTGACTACTGCTCCTTTAATTGCACTTTCACGCTCATGACCTAATAATCATAAAAGGAAGACGAGGAGAAAAGAGGCGTTCATCTTATGGAGTGTGGCCCTTACGGCAATCAGGTAATTGAGGGAAATCTAGTCCATTTGAAATGGAAGTTTTTGGTTTAACACCAAATCTTATTTTGTTTTACAAAAAGTTAAGCAACCGTCAGATGAAGGGACGCTCAACATCGAAAATCTCCGCAGAAAACTCCGACTTGTCTTCAATTATGGTTCGAGATATCATACTTACTTAATGAGGAAACCAGAGACCTTTATATGAAAGGCAAATTTTGTTGGGGCCCAGCTTCATAACTCAGATAAAATTCTCTATAAGTGCTTTTATTCTGGAGGTCTGGGTGAATTCCTCTCTATTATGGGCAGCATTAATCTATTTTCAATATTTGATCAATATTGGCTAAGTCGCCTTGCGTCGTTAAATGGTCTTGTCGGGCTTATAACCGGACACTTCGACGCGCATCGATGTTGCGTTGTTCAATAATCCTCCTAGTAAAATTATTTCTAACCTGCGACCTACTAACCCGATCTAATTCCTCTCTAATAGACGCCTTTTAAGATCTGTCCATCTCGCTGCCCTTAATGCCGACTTCCGTCTTTGTTCGTTGATTCTGTACAGTGTATCCCGTCTAAGTATTCGTCTTCGTGAAGTATCAGCCTGCTGCTCAGGCTCCCTAAACGCGACGTACGCTCGTCTTTCTCTTCTAAATTCAGAGTTCTGAATTTGCTCTACTGTCCTGTACTGTACGTTATGCCTATATCTTTATCTCCTTAAAGTATCAGCCTGCTGTTCAGGCTCTCTAAAAGCTATTGTTGTTCTGAGTTTCTGTTTGTTCGTCGATAGTCCGAGTCCTGCCTACGGTTCGATCGTTGCAGAGTACAGCCGCCTGTTCTGACTGCCGATACTCTGAATTCGTCCGTCGTTGTCTTCTATTTATCTTCCTTTTAGTCATGTTGCCTAATTCGCGTTGATCGTCTCGTAATTAAAAGTCGCTGATTATTTATAATCTGTTCGCTTTCCCTATACTCCTGATCTGCTCTACGATTCCTTTGCGAGCTTGCACTTCTTTCCCTCTCTTCCACAACATAATCACTATCACTATTTTCCCTATTTCTTCTTAACTGCCTAGAACGTGTTCTTTGTGATGCAGATTGTCGACTAACTCGAGACGTTTCTTCAAAATATCTGCACTTAAATATTATAATTAACTATTAGTAATTATTATAAGCTAATAATATACATTAAATAAATTAAATTAGACAAAATTGTGTTGGAATTTGGTTCAACGATCAGATCGCAGTAGTACAAGTGAAAAGACAAGCGTTGATTTCGTGGAAATTATATTAAACGTTTATTCGACAGTCAATTCATTTGCTGTGTTGTATTCTACTTAACGATTCAAAGATAACTACTTCATTTCGCAATATTCTATGTATATGATGAAATTCAACACAAGGATGCCATATCAATTTATGCTGAACTTAGAGTTACCAGATTATCATTTTGTTCTTACGTTAATTCGTTAATTTCAAACACACCCCCTCAAAATGGTAATCTTAAATACTTATTAATCCTAATGATGCACTACATTCATTGTGCTTTTGGCCGCCTAGGCCTTTCGTTAGAACATCTGCGGGCATATGCTCTGTCTGCATATACTCCACAGAAATGTCGCCACTCTTATGCATCTCCTGGATAAAGTGGTGACGCACTTCTATGTGTTTTGTGCGAGGATGGAATCCAAAACCTTTGACCAAGTGCTGAGCGCTTTGATTGTCATTGAAGATGCTCACGCACTTAAACTTTAGGCCAATCCTGTTCAAAAGAGCTTTCAAGTATAAAGCCTCTTTCACTGCCTCGGACATGGCTAAACATGAGTTGAATTGAATCTTAAAATTAACCGCATTTGCTATATCTATATAAAGATCCAATTAAATTTTAATAAGGGTACTTATTCATTTCGTCTTTGCTTGGATGCTCTTTTTTTCGCAATGTTGACTTTGATTCAATGGGTAATATCGCCGGTTTGCAATCACTCATTCCAAATCTCTTAAGTACAGCATTGATATACTTTTCTTGAGAAATGAAAACTTGACGCTTCATCTTGTCCTGTTTGAATTCGATACCCAGGCACGTTTTTACTGCACTGAAATTCTTCACAAATGCCTTGCTGAGATGTTTCTTCGTTTGCTGTAGCCATACTGGATGATTTGAGGCGAGTAGTGACTATTAGAAGTTTTTATACCTGCTACCCAGAGGGTAAAAGGGTATTATAACTTCGTGCCGGCAGGAAATGTATGTAACAGGTAGAAGGTATAGGTATAGGTAGGAGCCATCTCCGACCCTATAAAGTATATATAGTTAGATTTAAAGAGACCTCTTCGTCTCAGCTATGAAATGTGTAGATCGATGCCTTCAGCCACGACTTCTTAGTCGGTTATTGGCTGATAGTGACGGTATTCGATGTAATACCTCTTTCGACTTCTTTGTAGAGTAAAAAAGGTTTCACAAAAAAAAGACTTCAGTTTAGTCTTACAATTAATTTATTTGTTAATTACTCATCTCAGCATAAGCTTGGCTTCAAGCTTTTTAATGAAAGCTTAGCTGCCGTGTACATACTGTCCATACATAATGAGCTTAAAGTTAGGATATGTGTGGGTGTACATGACTCCCCCAGCACAAGTTTTGACAGTATTGTTGAAATTTTCAGTGGATTAAATATTGAATTAGTGTATACAAAAAAGGTTCTTAATTTGTATCATTTTTATTTTTGTTTTATTTTTGTATTTTTATAAATTTTTTTCTTACCTGATTTACCAGCTTTATAAATTTTTTTCTTGGGTTTTCATTAGATACCATGTAGTTACCAGCTTGATTATGGTTACTTATTTCTTTATAAATTGGATTGAATTTTCCTACTTCCTACTTTCCTACAATATCTTCATGACAAAGTATGTTATTAAATAAATCTATTGGTCTAGTATTGGAAATTGAATGTATTGTGTTATTGTAACAAATAATTGCTTTATGGACATTTTCTTGAACTGTGTCAGTATTGTTTGGATCCGCGATATACAATCTTATATGTTCATTTAGTGTTAGTCCGAGAAATTGCATAATTACAACTATGTTAAATTCGTTAACAGTTACAATCTTCTTTGGCTTCCCCAAGTATTGAATTCTTAATTTTATCGCGTTAAGCAAAGAGATCCAGGATCTATCTTTAATATATAGAGCTGACGCATATTTAGACATTTTGTCAACATTACATACATTATATTTCTTGTAGGGTACCAAATGCCTATATGTATTATATCGTTAATTTTGTCTGGCGTTTCTATTATCTTGTAGGGTACCAAATGCCTATATGTAATTCGTTATTTTTTTTCTGTTATATTTAAATTATATTTTATAAGTTGCCGATCGTATTTAGCTAAGTTATATATTTTACAATTATTAATATAACTTTGTATAACTTTTTGCATATTTGGGTAATAGAATTTTTCTCTTATAGATACAAATATTTCGTTAATAACTCTGTGATTATTTTTTATGTGTTCGTTTTCAATTATCTTTAGAATTTTTTCTTTATCATTTATATATATCTTCTAATAGTATACACGACTTGAGAATTCTTAAATTTCTATTATTTGAAAAAAACTGTCTATAAATTTCTTGAAATTTTACAAATAAACTTAAGTTTTCTGAGAATACATCAACTAGGCCTTTTTCAGGCAACTTTTCTTCCATGAATTTTAGCATATATCCTCATTCACTCATAAAAATGTGCCAATTTTAAATGTACTTGAATCACTTTCTGTGTCTTAATAATTTTTATACAAAATTTTAAATGTACTTGAATCACTTTCTGCCTCTATAATTTTAATTTGGATTTTAAAGACGTTAGACATTTTTCAGTAATACTTATAAAATTATGATCGTCGGAATCTGCACTGTGAACGGTTGCCAAATCGTCAGTTTCGTTAGTAAATAAAAAAATCTTCATTTTCTATGTTTGTGTTATGTAGAATGTCTGGTAAACTGTTATTGATCTCTAGCGTGAATATATCAGTGTTATGTATATCTATGTACTTTTGTTTGTACGTTTTCGTCAAATTCCTCTGATGATGCTTCAATAATTCTGCTTATACCGTCTGCCAAAGCGTTTTCCTTGCCTTTTATAAATGTTATGTCAAAATCGAACTCGTTTAATTGCACTTTCCAGCGTTGAAGTTTTAAGTTAGGTTCTTTTAGATTGTTAAGCCAAACTAGAGGCCTATGGTCGGTCTTAATTATGAACTTTCTTCCGTAAATGTAAATGTAAAATTTGATTTATTTTGTTGACCACTAAATGGCAAGAAGCTCTTTCTATATTGTGCTATAATTAAGTTAATGATTTTTTAGCGAACGGCTAGTATAAGAAATTACTTTGTTTCCTTGCATGAGCACGGGGTCTAAAGCATAATTACTTGCGTCTGTTACTACAGTGAATTGTTTATTAAAATCTGGGTATACGACTATCGGGACGCTTGTTATTAGGATTTTTAGTTTTTGAAAAGCTTCTGTGTATTATTGATCATGTGTGTTTATTTTAGCATTTTTCTTTAAGTATTTTTTCAAGGGCTGTGCAATTTTTGAGTAGTCTTTTATGTACCGCCTTAAATAAGGGGCTGTCCATATATTACGTAATCACGTTTTCCGCGATTTTTGACCCCCTCCCCCCCCTGGTAATCATTTGATGAACACCCTCCCCCCCTAACAATGATTACGTAATCACAAAAGAAGAAAAATATGAAAATTTGTTCTTTTAATCTGTATTTTCTAAAGGAGATTCCAGCCAATTTTTAATATTTTTATACCCGCTACCCATAGGGTAGAAGGGTATTATAACTTTGTGCCGACAGGAAATGTATGTAACAGGTAGAAGGAGGCATCTTCGACCCTATAAAGTATATATATTCTTGGCCAGCGTCAACAGCCGAGACGATATAGCCATGTCCGTCTGTCCGTCCGTCCGTATGAACACCTAGATCTCAGAGACTATAAGAGATAGAGCTATAACTTTTCGACAGCATTTGTTATGTTTGCACGCAGGTCAAGTTTGTTTCAAATTTTTGCCACGCTCACTTACGCCCCCGCAAATCAAAAAAATCGTATAACAAGCTTAAAAGCTAGAGTTCCGAATTTTGGTATATAGAATAATTACTGTAGTAGTTATGATTCCTGAAAATTTGGTTGCGATCAGATAAAAATTGTGGAAGTTATTAAAGAATGGGCAAAAACGCCTACTTACTAGGGGTCTAATGGGCAAAAGAAATACTTTTGTATGGGCAAAAACGCCTACTTACTAGGGGTCTGAGTTGCTTTGGCCGACAATCTGGCATATTGTGTCGTCTATGGTATATTTTGAATGGTGTACTATATCGATATACCAAACATACCATTTGGTATATTTTTAGTATTTTCGGTATATTTTGAAAATGATACCGCAATATTTTGCCTTTATTAAAAATGGGTAGCGGGTATCCCACAGTCGAGCACACTCGACTGTAACTTTCTTACTTGTTTATTATTGGAAGTTGGCTTGTCAAAATCTCTTTATTTCCGCAGGTATCTTCTTCATCTTTGTCGTCTACACAGTCCTCGTCAAGCCATTCGAGGTCTTCACATCCTTCGTATGTCTGAATCAAAGGGCATTCTCCCTTTCGCTGTCCAGCCACACGGTAAAGGGGTTTCTGTGATCTCCAATAAAAGCTTACAGCTACATTTTTATGGATTATTGCATGCCGAATAACTGATTTTTGTGATGCAAAATACAACCCACACGTTTTGCATATGCGCTTTTGAAGTTGGCTTTGTACCGACGGACAATTCAAGTCGTAGGGAATCTAGAGTGAAAGTGGGGAGTGTGATATTAGCACATTCAATATATAAAATTTAGACAAAGCTTACCTGCACATATTTGTTGTGTTTATTTATTGATACCACGAGAGCTCTGCGTTGCATTAGGCCCAGAAAATTGCCCTTCTCATTGTTCTCGGAAACCATTATTTCAGAGACACTCTGAACAACACTTATAGGCGGGAAAAATCTGTCAGGTAGAATTTGAAGTAATCCACTTCTAAATTCTCCACAACATTCTTCAGAACGGCATGTCACAATTTGCAGAAAGTATTGACTCTCACGAACATGTTCTTGATACCAGTACTGATCTATGTCATCCAGTTCTGCATCTTTTTCTTTAGGTAGACAATATTTGGCAGTCACAGGAAAGTCATCCAGAACCATGTTGCCCCAAACTTTGGCCAATGTTCTCCCGGCGAATTCAATAATCCTCCTAGTAAAATTATTTCTAACCTGCGACCTACTAACCCGATCTAATTCCTCTCTAATAGACGCCTTTTAAGATCTGTCCATCTCGCTGCCCTTAATGCCGACTTCCGTCTTTGTTCGTTGATTCTGTACAGTGTATCCCGTCTAAGTATTCGTCTTCGTGAAGTATCAGCCTGCTGCTCAGGCTCCCTAAACGCGACGTACGCTCGTCTTTCTCTTCTAAATTCAGAGTTCTGAATTTGCTCTACTGTCCTGTACTGTACGTTATGCCTATATCTTTATCTCCTTAAAGTATCAGCCTGCTGTTCAGGCTCTCTAAAAGCTATTGTTGTTCTGAGTTTCTGTTTGTTCCATTCGTCGATAGTCCGAGTCCTGCCTACGGTTCGATCGTTGCAGAGTACAGCCGCCTGTTCTGACTGCCGATACTCTGAATTCGTCCGTCGTTGTCTTCTATTTATCTTCCGTTTAGTCATGTTGCCTAATTCGCGTTGATCGTCTCGTAATTAAAAGTCGCTGATTATTTATAATCTGTTCGCTTTCCCTATACTCCTGATCTGCTCTACGATTCCTTTGCGAGCTTGCACTTCTTTCCCTCTCTTCCACAACATAATCACTATCACTATTTTCCCTATTTCTTCTTAACTGCCTAGAACGTGTTCTTTGTGATGCAGATTGTCGACTAACTCGAGACGTTTCTTCAAAATATCTGCACTTAAATATTATAATTAACTATTAGTAATTATTATAAGCTAATAATATACATTAAATAAATTAAATTAGACAAAATTGTGTTGGAATTTGGTTCAACGATCAGATCGCAGTAGTACAAGTGAAAAGACAAGCGTTGATTTCGTGGAAATTATATTAAACGTTTATTCGACAGTCAATTCATTTGCTGTGTTGTATTCTACTTAACGATTCAAAGATAACTACTTCATTTCGCAATATTCTATGTATATGATGAAATTCAACACAAGGATGCCATATCAATTTATGCTGAACTTAGAGTTACCAGATTATCATTTTGTTCTTACGTTAATTCGTTAATTTCAAACACACCCCCTCAAAATGGTAATCTTAAATACTTATTAATCCTAATGATGCACTACATTCATTGTGCTTTTGGCCGCCTAGGCCTTTCGTTAGAACATCTGCGGGCATACGCTCTGTCTGCATATACTCCACAGAAATGTCGCCACTCTTATGCATCTCCTGGATAAAGTGGTGCCGCACGTCTATGTGTTTTGTGCGAGGATGGAATCCAAAACCTTTGACCAAGTGCTGAGCGCTTTGATTGTCATTGAAGATGCTCACGCACTTAAACTTTAGGCCAATCCTGTTCAAAAGAGCTTTCAAGTATAAAGCCTCTTTCACTGCCTCGGACATGGCTAAACATGAGTTGAATTGAATCTTAAAATTAACCGCATTTGCTATATCTATATAAAGATCCAATTAAATTTTAATAAGGGTACTTTTTCATTTCGTCTTCGCTTGGATGCTCTGGTCTTCGCAATGTTGACTTTGATTCAATGGGTGATATCGCCGGTTTGCAATCACTCATTCCAAATCTCTTAAGTACAGCATTGATATACTTTTCTTGAGAAATGAAAACTTCACGCTTCATCTTGTCCTGTTTGAATTCGATACCCAGGCACGTTTTTACTGCACTGAAATTCTTCACAAATGCCTTGCTGAGATGTTTCTTCGTTTGCTGTAGCCATACTGGATGATTTGAGGCGAGTAGTGACTATTAGAAGTTTTTATACCTGCTACCCAGAGGGTAAAAGGGTATTATAACTTCGTGCCGGCAGGAAATGTATGTAACAGGTAGAAGGTATAGGTATAGGTAGGAGCCATCTCCGACCCTATAAAGTATATATAGTTAGATTTAAAGAGACCTCTTCGTCTCAGCTATGAAATGTGTAGATCGATGCCTTCAGCCACGACTTCTTAGACGGTTATTGGCTGATAGTGACGGTATTCGATGTAATACCTCTTTCGACTTCTTTGTAGAGTAAAAAAGGTTTCACAAAAAAAAGACTTCAGTTTAGTCTTACAATTAATTTATTTGTTAATTACTCATCTCAGCATAAGCTTGGCTTCAAGCTTTTTAATGAAAGCTTAGCTGCCGTGTACATACTGTCCATACATAATGAGCTTAAAGTTAGGATATGTGTGGGTGTACATGACTCCCCCAGCACAAGTTTTGACAGTATTGTTGAAATTTTCAGTGGATTAAATATTGAATTAGTGTATACAAAAAAGGTTCTTAATTTGTATCATTTTTATTTTTGTATTTATATCTTCTTTTTACCTGATTTTTATAAATTTTTTTCTTGGGTTTTCATTAGATACCATGTAGTTACCAGCTTGATTATGGTTACTTATTTCTTTATAAATTGGATTGAATTTTCCTACTTCCTACTTTCCTACAATATCTTCATGACAAAGTATGTTATTAAATAAATCTATTGGTCTAGTATTGGAAATTGAATGTATTGTGTTATTGTAACAAATAATTGCTTTATGGACATTTTCTTGAACTGTGTCAGTATTGTTTGGATCCGCGATATACAATCTTATATGTTCATTTAGTGTTAGTCCGAGAAATTGCATAATTACAACTATGTTAAATTCGTTAACAGTTACAATCTTCTTTGGCTTCCCCAAGTATTGAATTCTTAATTTTATCGCGTTAAGCAAAGAGATCCAGGATCTATCTTTAATATATAGAGCTGACGCATATTTAGACATTTTGTCAACATTACATACATTATATTTCTTGTAGGGTACCAAATGCCTATATGTATTATATCGTTAATTTTGTCTGGCGTTTCTGTTATATTTAAATTATATTTTATAAGTTGCCGATCGTATTTAGCTAAGTTATATATTTTACAATTATTAATATAACTTTGTATAACTTTTTGCATATTTGGGTAATAGAATTTTTCTCTTATAGATACAAATATTTCGTTAATAACTCTGTGATTATTTTTTATGTGTTCGTTTTCAATTATCTTTAGAATTTTTTCTTTATCATTTATATATATCTTCTAATAGTATACACGACTTGAGAATTCTTAAATTTCTATTATTTGAAAAAAACTGTCTATAAATTTCTTGAAATTTTACAAATAAACTTAAGTTTTCTGAGAATACATCAACTAGGCCTTTTTCAGGCAACTTTTCTTCCATGAATTTTAGCATATTTTCCTCATCGCCACTTGTTTTAAAAATGTGTCTTATTTTTTTTATACAAAATTTTAAATGTACTTGAATCACTTTCTGCCTCTATAATTTTAATTTGGATTTTAAAGACGTTTAGACATTTTTCAGTAATACTTATAAAATTATGATCGTCGGAATCTGCACTGTGAACGGTTGCCAAATCGTCAGTTTCGTTAGTAAATAAAAAAATCTTCATTTTCTATGTTTGTGTTATGTAGAATGTCTGGTAAACTGTTATTGATCTCTAGCGTGAATATATCAGTGTTATGTATATCTATGTACTTTTGTTTGTACGTTTTCGTCAAATTCCTCTGATGATGCTTCAATAATTCTGCTTATACCGTCTGCCAAAGCGTTTTCCTTGCCTTTTATAAATGTTATGTCAAAATCGAACTCGTTTAATTGCACTTTCCAGCGTTGAAGTTTTAAGTTAGGTTCTTTTAGATTGTTAAGCCAAACTAGAGGCCTATGGTCGGTCTTAATTATGAACTTTCTTCCGTAAATGTAAAATTTGATTTATTTTGTTGACCACTAAATGGCAAGAAGCTCTTTCTATATTGTGCTATAATTAAGTTAATGATTTTTAAGCGAACGGCTAGTATAAGAAATTACTTTGTTTCCTTGCATGAGCACGGGGTCTAAAGCATAATTACTTGCGTCTGTTACTACAGTGAATTGTTTATTAAAATCTGGGTATACGACTATCGGGACGCTTGTTATTAGGATTTTTAGTTTTTGAAAAGCTTCTGTGTATTATTGATCATGTGTGTTTATTTTAGCATTTTTCTTTAAGTATTTTTTCAAGGGCTGTGCAATTTTTGAGTAGTCTTTTATGTACCGCCTTAAATAAGGGGCTGTCCATATATTACGTAATCACGTTTTCCGCGATTTTTGACACCCTCCCCCCCCCTGGTAATCATTTGATGAACACCCTCCCCCCCCTAACAATGATTACGTAATCACAAAAGAAGAAAAATATGAAAATTTGTTCTTTTAATCTGTATTTTCTAAAGGAGATTCCAGCCAATTTTTAATATTTTTATACCCGCTACCCATAGGGTAGAAGGGTATTATAACTTTGTGCCGACAGGAAATGTATGTAACAGGTAGAAGGAGGCATCTTCGACCCTATAAAGTATATATATTCTTGGCCAGCGTCAACAGCCGAGACGATATAGCCATGTCCGTCTGTCCGTCCGTCCGTATGAACACCTAGATCTCAGAGACTATAAGAGATAGAGCTATAACTTTTCGACAGCATTTGTTATGTTTGCACGCAGGTCAAGTTTGATTCAAATTTTTGCCACGCTCACTTACGCCCCGCAAATCAAAAAAATCGTATAACAAGCTTAAAAGCTAGAGTTCCGAATTTTGGTATATAGAATAATTACTGTAGTAGTTATGATTCCTGAAAATTTGGTTGCGATCAGATAAAAATTGTGGAAGTTATTAAAGAAATACTTTTGTATGGGCAAAAACGCCTACTTACTAGGGGTCTGAGTTGCTTTGGCCGACAATCTGGCATATTGTGTCGTCTATGGTATATTTTGAATGGTGTACTATATCGATATACCAAACATACCATTTGGTATATTTTTAGTATTTTCGGTATATTTTGAAAATGATACCGCAATATTTTGCCTTTATTAAAAATGGGTAGCGGGTATCCCACAGTCGAGCACACTCGACTGTAACTTTCTTACTTGTTTATTATTGGAAGTTGGCTTGTCAAAATCTCTTTATTTCCGCAGGTATCTTCTTCATCTTTGTCGTCTACACAGTCCTCGTCAAGCCATTCGAGGTCTTCACATCCTTCGTATGTCTGAATCAAAGGGCATTCTCCCTTTCGCTGTCCAGCCACACGGTAAAGGGGTTTCTGTGATCTCCAATAAAAGCTTACAGCTACATTTTTATGGATTATTGCATGCCGAATAACTGATTTTTGTGATGCAAAATACAACCCACACGTTTTGCATATGCGCTTTTGAAGTTGGCTTTGTACCGACGGACAATTCAAGTCGTAGGGAATCTAGAGTGAAAGTGGGGAGTGTGATATTAGCACATTCAATATATAAAATTTAGACAAAGCTTACCTGCAAATATTTGTTGTGTTTATTTATTGATACCACGAGAGCTCTGCGTTGCATTAGGCCCAGAAAATTGCCCTTCTCATTGTTCTCGGAAACCATTATTTCAGAGACACTCTGAACAACACTTATAGGCGGGAAAAATCTGTCAGGTAGAATTTGAAGTAATCCACTTCTAAATTCTCCACAACATTCTTCAGAACGGCATGTCACAATTTGCAGAAAGTATTGACTCTCACGAACATGTTCTTGATACCAGTACTGATCTATGTCATCCAGTTCTGCATCTTTTTCTTTAGGTAGACAATATTTGGCAGTCACAGGAAAGTCATCCAGAACCATGTTGCCCCAAACTTTGGCCAATGTTCTCCCGGCGAATTCAAAATTTTTTTTCTCTAAGTCGAAGTCTATGGTTCTGCCTTGGTTATCCAAATGGCTTCCAAACATGTCGTGCGGCAAAATCAACCCAGACAATTCCCGGCTTAGTGGGGCCATTCTCCTTTCGACTCGGTTGAAAGCACTTCTTCCTGAAATAAAAATGGATTTTACGATATAATTTAGCTATTACTTAGATAAACATTTTACCTGGAGCGTTTGTGGCAACCAAAATTGCATCCAAATTGTACATTCCCATATCTGGGATTTTCATCAGGGCCACCATCGGAAGTTATAATAACCACAGGCTTGACTAGTCCTTCATCGGTCCTTGGTATTGATTTAAAAGACTCTAGCTTCACAATACTGTCGAAATCTCTAGCATGAGTTCCAGCAGTAGATGAAGAATGCTTTCCACTCCTTATGCTTATAAATGTGGGGCCAGAATAACCAACTGCTTTCGGGTCTCCCAGTTTTTGTGGACTTATGATTACACCCGCATAATCTGATGGGATAAGCTTATGCCTTGGGGCAACAACCCAATCGTGATCTGTCAGCTTGACCTTGTATTCAAGATGCATAAGCAGAGGTGCTTGCTTATTTGCAGCTGTCATTCCAATTGGCACCCTAGCCTTGTCGTCTTGTGACAAAGAAAAAACTTGAGCAGGGCCGAGAACAGAGGCAACGCTTTCAAGATATTTTATAGATGCTGTAGCAAAATATCCATCTATATGCTGCTTGTGATAATCTGTTTGGGTTCGACAAAGCTTTACCGGTACCGTTCTCACATGACGTTTTCCTTCAATCGAGGAAGAGCTTCTAGGCAATAGTCTTAGATAGGTTGCGCTTCTCGACAAGTTAAACCCTTCTTCTTTGAGCTCTTCATGGAGATCAGACAAGGTTTTTACACTTCTGACAAGGTTAGTGCGCCTCAGCTCCACTTCCAAACATGGCTATCTCCAAAATAGTTTTATGGAGAAGCGGTTAATCGTCTTCAATCGGGGGTCTGCCAACTGTAGATCGTTGGGTACAAAAACTTTTAGCTTCAGGAATTTCCTCAAGGCAACTCAATTTTTGTTGTTTATTCTGCCTGTATTTATTTTGAGCTTTGCAATTTGTTGCTTGCGCTTGAGGCTTTTTCTTTCCTTTTCAATTTCTTGCCTAGTTTTATCAAGCTCCTTTTGGATTTCGCTAGACATTGTTGAATTATTTGCCTGCGCTAGGACTGCTGCTCTCTGAGTTAAGGATACAATATTTGCCTTTGGCTTTTCCTGCGCAGGCTTTCTGTTGCTTTTTTCGCTGTTGACATTAGTTGTTGTCTTTTCATCTACAATAGTAAAGTATTTAAGTGATTTAGTTGGTCTGTTTACTAATATTTTTGATTATTATTTACTTACCATGTTCATTTTTTAGATCGATGGAATTGTCATTTGAATCGATCATTGATTGAGGAATATGATTTCCATTTTCATCTAAAATTTAAAAGTTTTTGGGTGATTTGTTCTTTAACCAATATTAAAATAGTTTTATAATTCACTTACCTTGCTGAGACCTTAGATCAGTAGAATTTTCATTATCGATCGCTGAGTGAGGAACATCGTTTTTAGGAGTACATATATTCTGTAAATAGTTAAAAAAAATATAATAATTTTTCCACCAACATGCAAAAGCATGTGTTTGTCACAATTTATAAGTAAGTATAAGAAAGTTACAGTCGAGTGTGCTCGACTGTGAGATACCCGCTACCCATTTGTAATAAAGGCAAAATATTGCGGTATCATTTTCAAAATATACCGAAAATACTAAAAAATACTAAAAATATACCAAATTGTATGTTTGGTATATCGATATAGTACACTATTCAAAATATACCATAGACGGCAAAAAGTGCCAGATTGTCGGCCAAAGCAACTCAGACCCCTAGTAAGTAGGCGTTTTTGCCCATACAAAAGAATTTCATTAATAACATCCACAATTTTTATCTGATCGCAACCAAAATTTCAGGAATCATAACTACTACAGTAATTATTGTATATACCAAAATTCGTAACTCTAGCTTTAAAATTACGCTTGTTATTTGATTTGCGGGGGCGGAAGTGGGCGTAGCAAAAATTTGAAACAAACTTGATCTGCGTGCAAACATAACAAATGCTGTCGAAAAAAATTTATGGCTCTATCTCTTATAGTCTCTGAGATCCAGTGTTTCATACGGACAGACACACAGACGGACAGACGGACATGGCTATATCGTCTCGGCTGTTGACGCTGTCAAGAATATATATACTTTATAGGGTCGGAGATGCCTCCTTCTACCTGTTACATACATTTCCTGCCGGCACAAAGTTATAATACCCTATGGGTATCGGGTATAAAAATTGACATCGTTTTGATTTTTTTTTGTTGCACCTGACTTTCATATTTTTTTATTACATTTTTTATATACGTTTGAAAATCTTTTTCTTCTTTTTTTGCTGTTTTCCATATTGCCGTTGCTTCCTTTTGGCAATCCGACGGTTTTTTGTCTGGATATCGCAGCTTATATGTTTTAAATAACGATTGAAAGAATTCACTGTTTGATTCCTTTGCAGAACATGTCACAACCGAAACTTTAAAACAGATTACGGTTCATTCCATAATTTCACAACGAAGAGCTGATTTTCGATATACAAATAATAGCATATGTATATCGACTTAATTATAGAGTTGCATTCGGTACTTATCGACGGAGTAGTCGACGCGAAACCAATTTTTGAATAAATACTTTTAAAAACAAATTTTTTATAAAATAATTACGTAATCATTGTCCAAGACCCCTCCCTCGCCATGTAATCAAACATAATCATTTCCTTGACCCCCTAACCCCCTGACGACCCCCACCCCTAAGTGATTACGTAAAATATGGACAGCCCCTAACATGTGATTCCTAAGAAACTTTTAATTTGTTTCTGGTTTGTTGGTAATTTTATTTTAAAGATTGCGTCGACTTTATTCTGACTTGGCTTAAGACCTGCTGAATTTATAGTGCGGCCAAGAAATTCAATCTCCTCTCTGATAAATTCACATTTGTCTGATTGGAGCTAAAAATTTGCTTTAGATAGGCAGCTGAATACAGAGTTAAGATAATTGACGTGTTCTTCTATATTTTTTGAAAATATAAGGATGCCATCCATGTAGACGACGCAAAATTGCCCAATAATGGGAGTAACAATGTTGTTCACTAGTCTTTGAAACGTCGAGGGACCCTTCCGCAGTCCAAAAGGCATACGAAGAAACTCGTAATGTCCACTTGTTGAAAACGCTGTTTTATGTATATCTTTAATGTCCATATCTATTTGATAAAAACCTTTCGCGAGATCTAGGCTTGAAAATATTTTGCAGCCTCCTAACTTGTCAAAAATCTCATCTATATTTGGGATTGGGAAGCGATCTTCAATAGTTTCCTTATTTAGTTTACGGTAGTCTACAACGAGCCGCCACTTTTGCTTATTAGGCTGGTCCATTTTCTTTTGAACTACCCATAAAGGGCTCTTGTATGGGCTTTTTGAATGTCTGACGATACCTTGTATAATAGTTATTACATTTAGTTTTATTAGACATTGTAACAACTGCTGTTTAGCTCCAACTCCACAGATAAATTAGAAACAAATAGTCTGCTTGTTTTCTGGGTCTTTATTTGAGGAGCAGCAGTGGTGCCGCTCCAACGATCAAAATGTATATATGTTTTACAATATTTCTTAAGTCTAAGTAAGGCTAAGTCTCGTAGCTGCGCTGCTCGCAGGCGGCGGCTGAGAGACGGCTATGTACTTATATATATATATATATTGTAACAATAAGTATTCATGTGGAGAGAGAGTTATGCGCGCATATGAATACATAGCGACGGTCAAGCGTGAGAACGCTGACTTAGCCATTTGGGCGGTCGCTGTTATCAAGTGCGGATCATATATCGAAATGCACTTGATTATGTGCAGAAGCACTTAGCGTTAACGACAAAGTCGCTGCTTATGTAAACATTGTTGGCATAACAACAAAGTGTTGCAGCCTTATTTATATGTATGTATGAATTTACATATGTACGCATGCTACATCTCCCTCTTTTAAAAAAATAACGTAATTTATGTAGTTATTTTAGGTATTAATTAAATACTATTTTTTTTTTTGTTTCTTTTTTTTTTTTGTGTGTTTTTTTTTTTTTTTAAATAAAAATAATATTTGAAAATAAAAGATTTCTCGTTTTATATTATTTTGGTTATGTTAAAGTTTTCAATTCAATTATTAAAAATTCTATAAGATTTAAAAAAAGTTTTTTTTTTTTTTTTTTTTTTTTTTTTTTTTTTGCATTATTTTTTTTTATTTATTGAGATTGTACTTAATATAAAAAAAAAAAGAAAATCAGAAAAAAATAAAATATATATCTATTGTGTTACTTATGTATGGCCATACTAAATGTGGTTATGAAATAAAATGTTTTAGTCTATTCTTATGAACTTTCTGCTTTTTGTTTTTTTCTGTAAACTATTGTAATATTATCTCTATCTCCTATTTCCGTTTACTTATACGGACCTGTATATTTTAGGATCTAACTTATGACCTGTTTCATTTCTTAATAAACTTTTATCTCCTACTGATATATCTATATTGTTTACATTCTGATCATATAGTACCTTATTTTTATTCTTATGATCTTCTATCATTATCCTAGCTCTTTTATATGCTACTTCTAATCTGTATATTACTCTCTTTAGCATAATCATCTATGTTATATATTGCTTCTATACTATCTATGCTATTAAATTGTTTTGGTAAATTACTTGTTTTACCAAATACTAACTTATATGGACAATAATTATGTGCCATAGAGGGGGTCGTGTTGAAACAAAAGACAAAGTATTGAATCCATACGTCCCAATCCGTCTTATCAACTGATATATATGAAAGTATGTATTCATTAAAAGTTCTATGACTTCTCTCTATTGTTCCAACTGTCTGGTGGTGGTGTGCTGTAGACGTAATATTTTTTAATATTTAAGTACTTGCACAAATTGTCTATAATTGAATTCTTGTATTCTGTTCCCATGTCCGTAATGAACGTCTTCATTGGACCGTACTTCAGAATAAAAGATTCAAATATTGCTTTAGCGACAGTATTAGCGTTTTATTTGGTATAGGTATGGCAACTTAGGTCACATATTAAAGTGACTGCATACTCGTTACCATTTTCAGACATGGGTAATGGACCAATAGTGTCTACTATAACCCTGTCGAAAACATTTATAGCTGTATCTGTTATAGTTAATGGGGTCTTGCTGTGTTTAGTTACTTTAGCTTTCTGGCATTTTTGACATTTCTGGATGTGCTGTGTTATATCACGAGTCATACCCTTTCCAGTAATAATGTCTTTTGACCTTGGCCAAGGTTTTTTGTAATGCCTGTGTGACCTCCTTGTATTGGATCGTCATGTAGTGTAGACAGTATAGCTTCTTTCTCTTTATTTGTATTTATTGTAGTCACCGGGTTGAGTAGCGCTACTCTTAATTTATTCAATTTTTCATTGCCCATTATTTTGAAATTATCTATTGAAATTTTCTCAAAGATATTTTCCACACGGTGCTATTTTTAATTGGCTTATTTTGTAATATACCGGCTTCTTTTTCAAGCCTTGAGAATAGTTGGCCTAAGTTAATATATCCATTTGTATATAAATCATCAATATCATATTCTTGCTATAATTTTCTTACCATGTTTAAAGAACATAGCGAATCTTTTATATGCAAGGTCACTACTTTTCGTATTTCGTCATTGTTATGACGTTGTATACGTTGGGCTGAGAAGCTTTTTCTGTAGATTGCCTTGGCAATTCTACTTTTTCATTTTCTGCGCAGAAATTCTGTCTACTTTGGTACCTGGTAGTGACTTTCAGGATTTTATTTTGTATGTCTTTAAAGTCTTGGATGGTTATTCTTGATAACGCATCCGCTACATGATTATCTTTGCCCTTCAGATATTCTACATGTGAAATTATACTCCTCCAGCTCAAGTCGCATGCGCGTTAACTTGGAGCTTGGATTAGTCATTGAAAACAGGTTAGGTTAGAGGTCTATGATCAGTCTTGACAGTGAAGTGTCTACCATAAACATATGGTCTGAAATAAGTTATTTGCCCAATGAATTGCTGCCAATTTCTTGTTCTGTTGTACTTTATTACTTTCACCCTTAGTAAACGATCTTGAATGCATAAGCAACTGGAAGTTTGGAGGCCATTTTTGTTTTGAGTTAAAACTGCTCCACACGCTTGCTTACTTGCATCCGTTATTATGCAAAATTCTTTGCTGAAATCTGGGGTATTGTAATAAATTCGGATTTACTAGTGCCGATTTGAGATGTTCGAAGGCATTCTGGCAATCAGTTGACCATTCGAATTTAACATCTTTTTTACATAATCTTGTTATGTGACGAGCATAGTCGGCAAAATTTTTGATAAAACGTCTATAGTAATTGCAAAATGCAACAAATCTTCTAGCGCTGTCCGCATCATGAGGGACTGGGTATTCTTAATGACGTCGTATTTTTTGTCGTCTGGCAAGATTCCTTTATCTGTGCATTTATGTCCAGAAAGGTGACTTCATGCATGAAAAATGAGCATTTTTCGGGATGTAACTTAAGGTTGTATTCCCTGCATTTCTCAAAAACATCAGTTAAGTTTTTAAGCATATGGTTTTCGGAACAACCTATAACTATTAAGTCATCCATATAAAGGAATGCTTTGTGAAGGTTCTAATCCAGAGAATGCAATAGTCATCATTCTCTGAAAATGAATTAGGCGCTATTTTAAACCGAAAGGTAATCGTGTGAAACGATACGAGCCATTGCTCGTTGAAAATGACGTTATATCTCTTGAACCTTTTCAAGTTCAATTTGGTGAAAGCCAGACATTAAGTCCAGACATGAGAAATATTTCGCTCTTCCTAGTTGATCCAGAATATCATCAATTCTAGGTAGCGGGAATTTATCCCGACAACAGTTTTTTATTAATTTGACGATAGTCGATTACTAATCGCCATTTTTTCCTGTCTGAACCGGGAAGAGATTTTTTCGGAACTAACAAAGTGGGCTGTTAAACGGTGATACAGACGGTTCTAACTATTTTATTGTTTATTAATTTTTGTACCTGTATATTAATTTCGTCTTTCTGACTATGTGGACTTCTATAATTCTTTATGTATACTGGTTCATCATCTTTCAATCTTTAACTTTTGCTTGTAGAAATTGTTGGTAGTGATTGATTCGGTTTTCGAGTCCGAATACGTCACTAAACTTGGTGCATAAATTAGTCAATTCCTTTTTGAATTGTGGTGGGAAATTTTTAGCTAATTGAGATAAGACAGTTTTTTTTCTTTTTCTTGATTTTTCGTGAACTATGTCATAGTTCGAAAGTGGTTCATATTTTAGGCTATGAATATTTACTATTTGATCATTACTGGTTGTATTCAGTAATCGGACAAATGCATTTTTGGTTGTTGCGACCGTGTTCGCAACATAAATGCCATGTTGAATTTCCTGATTGGGTATTAATATAGCTTCTTCATCTGATGACAGATGAATCTTTCGGACAACTTGGGATCTTGCTGGTAGAACAATGGAATTATTACCAGAACTGTATGTTATTGGAACATAAATTGGGAAATTCAAATTATTTGGTCTCATTATGAGCCAATCTTCATTTGGTTTGAAGTCTAACTGGCAATTGAATTTTTTGATAAAGTCAATGCCTATTATTCCATCACAAGGTATTGCAAAGTGCAAATTTACTAAGTGAAATCGTGTGGAATTATGTATTTACCTGTCTGTATCTCTATTGAAATCAGTCCGTTTGACTGTATTATATCTTGGCCTATGCCTTGGATATTGATTTTTTTGTTAATTTGGATATCATGAAAGATATCAGAATTTTTCTTTTAACAGTGATATTCTGCACCAGTATCTATTAAAAACACAAGCTTTTTATTAGTTTTTACATTGTAGAAATCTACAAATATATTTAAATTAAGATTGATGTATGAACCGTATGTCCTATTGCTGAACATCTGAAGGTTGAGAGTTTCCGAATTATTCTGGGCAACTCTAACATTGTTTGTATTGTTATTGTTGTTATTGTGTCGGCCTCGATTGGAATTATTGTTTCCATTTCCTCGGCCTCTACGGTAATTGTTGTTTTGATTACCGTAGTTATTATTTTGATTATAAGATCTGTTTTGGTAGTGGCCATTACCTCTACCCACGATAGTTACCACGATTGTTACTACCGCGGTAATTGTTATTTCCGCGTTTGGAGTACATCACTGTATTCGCACTACAGTAAGTCTTGTACTAGTGCGGATGTATGCACTCACGGCAGCATCCATGGTACGTGAAAATACCAGATTCCAAAACGGTTCTTACACTTTGTGGACTAGTTTACTAATCATTGTGTTAACGGCTTCTGTAGTGGCTGAGCATGTCAGCATTTTCAGATGGTATGCCTTGGTCAATGTAAGCAGCTTCAAGAAGCTGTCGCAGAATTTTCTAGTTCATTTGTGAACTGAGTGGCTGTTTGCCTTTCTGCGTTAATGTATCCATTTTTGCCCTTTATGTGGCAGGTGTTTCACCGACAACTACGGCTTTTAGTTTTGTAATGATTCCATCTATTGTGGTTTCATTTTTTATTTTATTGAGGGTCGTGCCAGTTATTTTTGATTTAATTAATTCTATGGCAATTTCTTCATAGGTTCCCTTTGTTAGGTTGACAAGTCTTAATGCGTTAAAAATTTTCAAGACGGTTTTTCTTTCCGTGGAATTCTGGGATGCTGTGCAATTTCCCTAATATATGCCCTCTGGGCAGCGGCCGTGTCAACCATAATGAGGCTGTTATCAGTACTTTCTTCACTTCAGATAAAATATCTTTGGAATCCAGTGTGATAACAGCAGGGATTGTTAAATTTGTTAAATCTTCTTCTTCTAATTGAATGTCCTCCGTCCGAACTTCAAGGTTTTCAACCGAGTTCCAACTTAACAGGTGTGTTCAAAATAGAAGGTAAAATTAGATTTAAATTATGTCTGTCTTTGACTATTTGGATATTATTTCTTAGTTTATAGGAGCCTTGACGTTTCTGACAATGTTCTTTGGTTAATACGTCTTTATGTTGATGTATCAGTAATCGAGCTTCGTTGAAACTGTCGATTAATGTTAAGGCATGCCTATTAACTGTATCCGTGTGCGTTTGTCTATTTTGAGTTAGACATTTATACGCTTTATCGAATTTCGTTTAAATATTTTGGATCCGCTCAGAAAGTTCTGGCCATTCCATAATACGAACGAGCAAGTTTGTTTTTTACATATATCTCGAGGTTTATTATTTTAAATACCTCGTAGTTAATTTCCTCAGATTTCTCGTTAAATACCGTCATAATTTCTATGCCGGGTATTAACTTTAATAATTGAGCCTTTTCGTTATTAGATAGGCCAATAAATGGGGAGAAATCTAGGTCATATGTCCTCATATATATACTTTCGAAATTACATATATACGTAGGACTATATGATACCAGGAATTTAACTCTTTCAACTAACTCTGGGTCTCTAGATAAGACTTGTTTCAAGATTCTTTTAATGGTTTTTCCCATTATTGTTTATTAAATGTTTTCTCTTTGTTTTCGCTGTTTTTCCTGTATAATATTTATATTTTGTCCAGGTCATTTGCCTGGCTCATATATATCTTTTTTTAAGCACTTATTTGTGCAATTATATACAGCTTAAAGAAACAATTTGCGCACATCACAATGGTTATTATAATTAACAGAATGTTAATTAAATCAAAATCCACTGTTTTGGCTCTACTTATTATAACGTAGCAGTGAATCCACTGTCTTAACGTCTACTAAGCCCATTTGGGTGAATATTTAGATTTAATTGCTATCTTATAGATCCCTGGCCCTTGGGGTATTCATACTTGATTCTCTGACTGCTCTATTTTGTTTTTTAACATTCGTTATGCTGTCAGAGATCAACAAAAAAAAAATAATTGAGATGTAATGATGAAATGATGAAAAGTAAATTATTTTTGAAATTTTTTTCAATATATCATTTACTGAATGAAAACTTTTTTTTTTCGAGATTTATTAGTATATTATTTTATTTAGTTCTTCGTCTTTGCCACATGTGATTTGCATGTGTATTCACAGCCAGGATTGTCAAAAGCACCCTTACAAATGCTGGCATATTTGGCTTCTGGCTCTATATTCTTCATATATTCTATATGCCTCTAATTCCCTAATATGTGGACCTCTAATCTTGTCTTAGAGCCACATGTTTCTCCCAGAAACTGTTCAGTTTCGGGTTGTACAATTTCTATGTAATTTTTAATTTTAGATGAGGAGTCTTGACCTCCTCTTTGTTTTCTTATATATTTAGGCATTATTATATTTCATTTAAAAATATTATTTTGCCTTTTTTACATACTTCCCTACCTTTAAAAAAAAAAGAGAAAACCCGCAGCTAGAAACTGCCCTGGTTGTGACAATGGTACGATTGCTATTTTTTGCATGCAGGCAAATTAAAATTAGAGTAATTTCAGTATTTTGTGGGCGCAACTTGGTTGCGCTGCCGGAATGTATCTTGCAGATTTTCCCCCTCGATGGCACAAGGGGCGACTGCCACTCGCACTTGTTGATTAATTTTTCCTCTTCAGGTGATCCATCGATGGCGCAAATGACGGACTGTCATTCGCACTTTTTAGATATTTTCCTGGTTATCCTCGATGGTACAAGGGGCGGACTGCCACTCGCACCTGTTGATTAATTTTTCCTCTTCGGGTGTCCATCGATGGCGCAAATGACGGACTGTCATTCACACTTTTTAAATATTTTCCTGGTTGTCCCTCGATGGTACAAGGGCGCGACTGCCACTCGCACTTGTGATTAATTTTTATTCTGTAGCTCGTCTGCTACTCCTACGTTGCTATAGTGTGCGGATGTGCACACCATAGTTTGTTTGTTACGCTTGTTGATTAATTTTGATTCTGTAGCTCGTCTGCTACTCCTACGTTGCTTATAGTGTGCGGATGTGCACACCATGTTTTGTTAACTTTTGTTATGTATGTATTGGACTTCTCACTTGGCACTTTTCATTGTTTGTTCAGTGTACTTTTTTTTGGTGGCAGTAGCAGTTTGCTTGCACACACACATTTGCACGCTCACTCACACACTAACACTTTCAAAGCCCACAAATGTCTGCTTCATGTGTGTTGCTGTTGTAGTAAGTTCACATTCACTATATATAGCAGCAGCTTTATTTTATTTCATTTGAATTCTCGATTTTTCTTTTATTTGGCGGGCGCTGATTGTCTGTGTTTCTTTATTTTTGTTTTTTTATTATTTTTATTTTTTTTGCTTTACAGTCTCATCTTGTGTGTTCTCTGCTCCTTTGTGCACTTCTTGGAAACTTTCGTTACTTTGATTTCTTGTGTTTTTGCGTTGTTTTTTTTTTTTCGAAGAGAGCCTTAGCTTCTTTGTCACGGTCGCCATATAATAGTATTACATTAGTTTTATTAGACATTGTAACAACTGCTGTTTAGCTCCAACTCCACAGATAAATTAGAAACAAATAGTCTGCTTGTTTTCTGGGTCTTTATTTGAGGAGCAGCAGTGGTGCCACTCTGTGAGTTGGAGCTAAACAGCAGTTGTTACAATGTCCTAATAAAACTAAATGTAATAACTACTATAATAGTTATTACATTTTAGTTTTATTAGACATTGTAACAACTGCTGTTTAGCTCCAACTCCACAGATAAATTAGAAACAAATAGTCTGCTTGTTTTCTGGGTCTTTTATTTGAGGACAGCAGTGGTGCGCTCCAACGATCAAAATGTATATATGTTTTACAATATTTCTTAAGTCTAAGTAAGCTAAGTCTCGTAGCTGCGCTGCTCGCAGGCGGCGGCTGAGAGACGGCTATGTTGTACTTATATATATATATAATTGTAACAATAAGTAATCATGTGAGAGAGAGTTATGCGCGCATATGAATACATAGCGACGGTCAAGCGTGAGAACGCTGACTTAGCCATTTGGGCGGTCGCTGTATCAAGTGCGGATCATATATCGAATGCACTTGATTATGTGCAGAAGGCACTTAGCCGTAAACGACAAAGTCGCTGCCTTATGTAAACATTGTTGGCATAACAACAAAGTGTTGCAGCCTTATTATATGTATGTATGAATTTACATATGTACGCATGCTACACTTGACTTAACATTTCTTCTATTACCTATTGACTTCGTCTTTATGTATTTCGGGTATTTGTATGTCTTTGAATAAATTGCAATATCATTTCTTTGTAACTACAATATATGTGCTTAATTTCGCTTGTGAAACTCAAGTCTTGGCCTTCTTTATAAAAAATATTTTCGAATTTTTTTGTAAGGTTATTTATGAAGAGTCTTGCCTGTGGGTCAGTTAGATTCATTTGAATTAAGCTGTTTACATTTATATTTACTGGATTTTGTAGTATAAAAAGGTCAAGGTAAACGTCATTTACTTTAAGCTTTTGGTTTGCGTAATCGATGACTGCATTCATATCATTAAGTATAATACACCCTATTAGTCCATCGAAAGGGCTGTGAAATTTATATTCTAAAAACTCGCAAATATAACTTTCAGCTTTAAATTCTTGAAAAACAAAGGGAACCACCTGCATAACTTGTATATTTAATTTTGTTACCCATTGCTTTAACTTCTAGTTCAATATCTATTTTCCACTTTTGGGTGGCACATATTCTCATTAATAACACTGAATTCGGCTCCTGTGCAATAATAAAGAGTAGTGTTCTCTTTTTACCTTAAATTCTTATATGTAGTAATCGTCTTGCCCCTCTATCTGAAAATTTACGTTAGACTGATTAAGATCCATTGGTTCAAAAGTACGTTTGCTTGGCTCAGAAACTTGCATATTTCTGTTGTTTGTCGACATTCGAGTAGAGTTTAGATGTTGTGTTATTATTCGACTGATTGTGATACCCCTGTTTTTATTATTGCGCTAAATGCACCTTCAGATCTTCGATATTCAGTTTTTGTAGCATTGTCTTGTTGGTCACACTAGCTTCACCAGAACTGCTTTGTGTTACTATCAATTCGTTTACATTTTTATTATGTTTCTAAAATTGGTTCTAAAGTTTGGTTTATTGTATATTATTATCTCTTCAAGTCGGTCCGTATAATGTGTAGCTTTGATGTCTAGCATCTTCAATGATTTTGTAAGCATTATCTAAGGATGCGGATTTCTCGCGAATATCATTGTTTTAGTAGGTAAGTTGTCTCTAAATACGCGGAGTGCAATTCGGTTTACTTCGGAAGTAGTGTATGTATCATCGTTATGGATTAGTATTCGATTATGTATTATCTATTAGATACTTCTTTAATTTTACTATAATATTCTTCTATGGTTGATTCAACTCGACACAGTTTTAACATATCATTAAAACGTCGCTAGTTCTTTTTCACCAAAATGTTTTAAAATGATCTGCTTTAACCGCTCCCATTCGGTTATAATTCCATGTCTATGAAGCACTGGCCTGCATAGTCCTATAAATTTTTTTTTTATAAAGCCAAATCAAATGCTTTTGGTAGGCGCGTCGAAAACACTAAACGTTGGGAGAACTGTTTCTATTTGTGCTATTACATTTGGTAGTTCATTTGTATCAGTACCATCAAAATTTTGTATTAATTTTATGCATTTCATGGTGAGTTAAACGTGGCTAAGCTATTCTCATTAATTTTAATTTTTTTTTTGTTTGAATATTTGAGTAAGTTAATTGCTTGCTTCTTATTTTAACAATGTTCTTTCATCAATGAAAGCTTTCTCAAAAAAGTTTATAAGCTCCTCTGTTTAGCTATCTGCTTTACCTTGAGCTATTGTTAATTATACCGCTACCCATAGGGTAGAAGGTATTATAACTTTGTGCCGGCAGGAAATGTATGTAAACAGGTAGAAGGAGGCATCTCCGACCCTATAAAGTATATATATATTCTTGATCAGCGTCAACAGCCGAGACGATATAGCCATGTCCGTCTGTCCGTCTGTCCGTCTGTGTGTCTGTCCGTCTGTCCGTCTGTCCGTATGAACACCTAGATCTCAGAGACTATAAGAGATAGAGCTATAATTTTTTTTCGACAGCATTTGGTTATGTTTGCACGCAGATCAAGTTTGTTTCAAATTTTTTGCCACGCCCACTTCCGCCCCCGCAAATCAAAAAATCGAATAACAAGCGTAATTTTAAAGCTAGAGTTGCTATATAGATTTGGTATATACAATAATAACTATAGTAGTTATGATTCCTGAAATTTTGGTTGCGATCAGATAAAAATTGTGGAAGTTATAAAGAAATACTTTTTTATGAGCAAACACGCCTACTTACTAGGGGTCTTAGTTGCTTTAGATGACAATCTGGTATATTGTGCCGTCTATGGTATATTTTGAATGCGGTACTATATCAATATACCAAATATACTATTTGGTATATTTTTAGTATTTTTTGCAGTATATTGGTATATTTTGAGAAAAATATCGCAAAATATATTTCTTTTATTCAAAATGGGTAGCGGGTATCTTACAGTCGAGTGCACTCGACTGTAGCTTTCTTACTTGTTTTTTCTTCGCTTAGTGTCGGCTTTCATAGTATGTTCTCGGTTCTTCTTTGAGCCCGTCTTCGTATGCACGTGCCGATGAAAGCTTTCCAGATATGTTTCATGTTAATCTTTACGTTGGTCTTCGCTTGTTGGACCATGTGTATTGCAATGTCCAAAAAGTTATTACCACCAGGTGCGTTGTGGTATTGTAAATTCTTACGGATGGCTGGTTTTACTGCTTAGTATTTGTTTAATCCTCGTCGCCAGTTAGATGGAAAGTCTCTTCGTCTCAGCTATGAAATATGTAGATCAATGCCTTCAGCCACGACTTCTTAGTCGGTTATTGGCTGATAGTGACGGTATTCGATGTAATACCTCTTACGACTTCTTTGTAGAGTAAAAAGGTTTCACAAAAAAAAGACTTCAGTTTAATCTTACAATTAATTTGTTAGTACATGCGTACTGTTCCAAGTCTGCTTAATTACTCATCTCAGCATAAGATAGGCTTCAAGCTTTTTTGTGAAAGCTTAGCTGCCGTGTACGTACTGTACATACATAATGAGCTTAACGTTAGGGTATGTGTGGGTGTACATGACTATATATTCTTGATCAGCGTCAACAGCCGAGACGATCTAGCCATGTCCGTCTGTCTGTATGAGAACACCTAGATCTCAGAGACTATAACAGATAGAGCTATAATTTTTCGAAATTATTGTTATGTTTGCACGCAGATCAAGTTTGTTTCAAATTTTTGCCACGCCCCACTCCCGCTCCTGCAAATCAATAATAGCAAGAGTAATATTAAAGATAGACGTGGTATATTGGTTGGTATATACAATAATAGCAATGGTATTTGTGATTCCTGAAATTTAAGTGCGATCAGATAAAAATTTTTAAAGTTATTAAAGAAATAGTTTATTATGGCAAAAACTCCTTCCATGTATGTGTTGTATGTATGCGTATACGTATATACATGCTCGCCTCTTTATTTGTATCTGTATGCATAGTTCATAAGCAATGCAATAGCTCAGGTGGTAGAGTGTAAGCCGAGCTGGTGGTGCTTGGGTTGTCGAGCCCGCTCGGGTACACACTTTTTTTTTTTTAACCACCCGGTCGATGGTGCTCGAGTTCAAATCCCGATCGAGAATACATGCATATTTATTTTTAATATTTTGAGATTATTACCGTAATATTTTGCTTATATTCAAAATGGGTAGCGGGTATCTCACAGTCGAACACACTCGACTGTAGATTTCTTACTTGTTTCATATAATCACACATGGTTCTTACGCTTCTCTTTAACTTCGATATTTACGTCGCCGACAACTTTCACCGTTGCTGTATTGTTATTCGCCAAAATGCATGTTTTCACGATTTCTTCAATGTTCTCGAAACATATTAGTGCTCATGTGTGCCGTACAACCGCTGTCGAGGCACCACATATACTTTTTCCTTCTATGTTGTTACGCATTTTCACATACATTAGTCTTCCTTTTTAATGTGCTTTACTTTCGTTTGCACGTTCTTCTCTTTTGGTTTCGATTTACTTCGACAGTCGCGCGCAAGATGACCGATTTTATTGCATGTATAATATTTTCCCGTTTCTCTTTAATCTTTTTTTGCTTTCCCTCCGCCTTTTCGGGGGATTTGCCTACAACGCACTTTGTTCTTCGCGCTCACTTTCGCCTTTACGCGCTTCTGATTCTTCTAATATTTTCACACGCAGAATATCGGGGTTTGGAAATTCATCACGTGTCTCTATTGCGCATCGAAATGTTTTATAGGAATCCGGCAAACTATATAACAGAAGAATCGCGAGTAGATCGTCGCCAATGGCTACACCAATTTCCATCTATTTCTTTACTGCATCAAAGAAATCATTTATATGTTGTCGCGCGTCACTACCTTCAGTCATACGAACAAAGCTACACGTTTAAGTAAACTGGCTTTACGCACTGGTCCCTTGGATTGAAACGTTTCTTGCAGTTTCAACCAATATTCTCTTGTCAATTCACAGTGTTCGATTAAGGCCAATTCAGATGGCTGATTGACAATAGGATGTCTGCACGAGCTTTCTTATCTTGCTTTTTCCAAGCTTCTTGCTCAGCCTCCACATCTGGGCACAATTTTGAGATGTTTACATATGCACATAGATCGCTCTTCACGAGAGTATGGCACTCATCTGCAATTTCTACGTGTCATAGTTCTCCGCGTTTAGCGGCTCTATCTTAATAAATGCACTTACCATTTTTCACGGCTTATTGTTCACAGCACTCTCTATCTAATTTACTTGCACTACAGATACTGGGCCCATAACCTGTTTGGAATTTGGTCATGATCAGATCGCCAGTAGTACAAAAGTGAAAAGACAAGCGTTGATTTCGTAGAAATTATATTAAAACGTTTATATCATCATTCAATTCATTGCTGTGTTTTATTCTACTTAACGACTCAAAGCGAACTACTTCATTTCGTAACATTCTATGTACATATATGAGAAATTCAACACAAGGATACCATATCAATTAATGCTTAACTTAGAGTTACCAGATTGTTTCTTACGTTAATTCGTTAATTTCAAACAAATTGTACAAATTATTAATTATGAAATTTTACATACGGCATTGCTCATAGTGAGGGCACGATGCAAAAGAAATAGCACTATCTGTACACGATACACAATGAACGATTATTTACCATTTATCGATTTTTGATGTATATCGATATTTCAAAATAAAACATCGATGCATTCCTTAACATCGGTGTCCAATAAGAACATCGGAAAATGTTCGCCCAAAAAATCAATGCTGGTGTGTATTATTGAGTTGTGTAATAATTTGTAATAAATTTAAAAAATGGAAATTCTTGGTTTGATACTCCAATGCAATCTGTGTAATTTAACAATTGAATACTAAATACACATACAATATTGCAATATTGTAAAATTATGCGACCGATTATTATCAAGCATCAACAAAACATCGCAAGTATACCTACATAATCAAATGTACGTCAAGATAGCTCCGCAACTTTAGCGTCACATATCGGTAAAAAAAATATCGGATAAAAAACATTTTATTTTCGTCTCTTTACGTAATATTTAGTCTTAAATTAAAAAAGTTTAAATGCAAAACTATATAATCCTTTAGGGCCGTTTTGAAAATTGACCTTTGATAACCCGAAAAAACAAGTTCATTTATTCCTTCAACCAGTCAGGCCAGACGGCCGACTCAAATCGGAAAACTTTAGTGTTAAATAACACCCTTTCGACTTAAATGCTTGCAGAAAAATAACTAAAATGAAACAACTATGACGCATAATTTCATATTACAATTTAAATACTCTAGTTACATATGTAATATATTTAATTTTATAATTCATAAATATACGTGCAATTTTATATTCTTATTTAAATCGTAATTTTGCAGTTTACTTGAATTGTTAGCGGAAAAACACTATGTTAACGCTATTATCAAAATATTCTTCATATTTGCAGAAGACTTGTAGGCCGCATGCCGCGCTATTTCATTCTATTTCGAATCAATAGACAAAAATTTGGGTTTTATCAAATCGGTAAAAGCTGTTCGAGAAAATTCAATTTTCTAATTATTGCGAAATTACAAATCATTGAATTGAATTGGAATTAACATCTTCGAAGCTAGTTAAAGTTAGCTGTCGAATTTTTGTTTGGCAGATTCAACATTTGACTATGAATTACGTCAATATCTTAAAAAATAGATAATTAAAATATGTCATTTCCCAATATATACTCATAGCAATTATCAGTAGTTTCCGTGAAATAAAATACACTAAGTTTCTTCGATTATAGCTGGAATAGCGAGATCCGGCAACTCCAAGCTAGTGCAACCAACGACAACATCGCCAACATGTACTCTGACATGATAACAAATTATAGAGGTAGTCTCGTCGGAATAAAACCTTTCGTCAGTGCGCATTCGTATTTTGACGCAAAGAGGTGTCTGAGGACGAATTTTTATCGCAATTAACCCTTATGCAAAAATACATTTTGTAATGTATGTATGCCGTAGACACGGATAGAATTAAAACATTTAGAGAATTAGAGAATTCTCATATATATATAAATATTGTTCATAAACAATTTACATTTAAAAATATGTCAAGGAGACATTAATATTAGCTCAAAATATGTAAATATTAATATCATCGTCTAAGGGTTAATCGCGCATTTTCATTGTCGTCTCGTTCACACTACCACGCTGTACCTCTTTCACTCGCACTCATTGCTAAACATAGACAGGGTACCAGCTTTTGCCGACGAGACTACCTGTATATATTGTATTATGACTCTGACGATAATAACACTCATGCATAGATTCTGACATACACTGATACACGTACATATTCTGATTTCTGTTCTCCACATCAACACAGTCGTTTATTCGTAAGCTTCTTTAAAAATTCTTCTAGAATTTTCTCGATTTCTCCCTCGGGTCACTGGACTGTAATGGCGCAGCCGAGACTTCGAACAAGGATTACTCATGCCCACTACGCTTACATTCTAATTTTAATTTCTCTTGAAGGCTGAGGTGAGTGAACAGGTGACGGCGGTTTTTGTGGAAATTTTAATAGTCAATGGTGAAATAATAAAATACATAATCAAAAGAGAGAACAACTGCATAAAAAACATAAATGATCGTGCAAGTGCAAAAAGAAGACACACACAAATGTGCGAAATATAACAAATGAAACAAACAAAATCTAATCCAATTGCCTATAATTGACCGTCGTCGCATGCAGATCGTGTTTTATTGTGGCTCCGGGAAAAAATATTCAATAAGATCACAAATAAGTGCAGTGACCTGGTTTAAAAAATCTACAATAACGAGAGAAAAGACGCTCTTGCGATGAAATCGCTAATTTTTATATGATTGATTAATTAGATTAATATAATCATAACAATTAAAACTCTAATTAATCAATCTCGATTACATATGAGTCAGAAAACGACATTCGTTGCACAACGTCACCGTGGAGCAAGACGAAGAGACGGCTCTCACAACAACGAAAACAACGCGTACTTCTCTTTTAAGGCGACCGAAAATAATGCAAGCTCTGATCAAGTGCGGTCAATTACCCCAACTCGACCGAGTTCTTAAACGTAGAGATTAAAGAGACGCGCTCATGCTCTCCCTCGCTACCCATCGCTGTCTCTGCAGCCTATGAGCGGAGTAACCAGGCACCGCAATTTCGCTGACAACGTCAACCGTAACAAAACAACACCGCAACTGTATCGACAGCGCGTTTAACGACATCATCAGCTAGCAGCGCCAACATTACTACGTCTGTCGCTGCGCTGCCGTCGAAAAAAGAACAAAAAACAATGAACCTATTAAAGCCGGCTGTGCAGACTGGTATGGATCGCTACATTCAAATTAAAAGAAAGATGAGCCCTCTAAAATACTCAACGCAAAATAACCCGTGCCAATGCTAGTCTAGACTGCAATAGAACGGACATGAACGTCCGAACCGATTCAAAAATCTTGGCAAACGGCCTATGAGATTGAGGCGCCGAATCTACTCAAGTCGAGAAAAGGAAGCAAAGCCTCGGCCTATTATATACGAGAAAAGATTCCAATTCTCGTCTCGTCACAATTATGATGCTTATATGCAAGGATATACTTCCACATTATACCCCTTGTAATAAGAGCAGCATTCACGAAACAAAAAGTTCAAATAAAGTCTGAAGACAATTAACAGAGTATTATCGAAAATATCTTACCGATAATAAAGAGAACTTTACAGTATCAGCTTAAAAAGCAGCAAAGCTGCAAGTCGTACTAAGGGTATAGAATCTGAAGTAACGCCTGCAAGGATAACAAAAGGCGTAAAAGAGAGGGGATTTAGCGCAAAGCAGCTTCACATCCTTAACATGATAGGAGACAGCCGCAGCCACTCTTTAAGTTGAGCTCGAGCCAGAAAATAGCCCCTGTAAGAAAATACGAATGGCGCCCTAATATACAATCTTCAGTTCCTGCTGCACCCGCCGAATTACAGTTGAGAAACCGCACAAACGCAATGGTCCCGGTACAATGTGCGAGAACTGCCAAGAATATGCCATACAAGGTCATAATGTAAACCGCCCCGGTGTGTGTAGGTTGTGGAGAGCTTCATGACTCCGCACACTGCCCAGCGAGCAAAGATGACTGCAACTCGAAAAAGTGCGGCAACTGCGGGTGGCAATCACACTGCAACTTATAGAGGTTGCCCAGTGTATAAGGATCTGAAAAAGCCGCATTCATCAAAAGGATTACCGCCCGCACCCAAAATAAAACGTTGAAAGTCTCCAGATCAAACCCTGAAGGTCTTCTTCTCGACTGCAGCCAGATCCTCACTAGGACCTAATACCTCTGCAAAAGTGTGACATACGCAAGCGCTTTTAAAATATCAGACCAGCTATCCCTGCCTCAAAAAGTTAATTTCTGCAAATCAGCATTCCAAGAATCCGAACATGGCTCAGCAATATCAATCGCCGGAGCAAGCCAAAAAAGCAACCTTCGCAAGCTATGATATGCAGCTTAAACAAAGCCTTACAGAATTTATGTCATTTATGCGCACAAACTATGCAAGATTTAATGCGAAACCAAAATCTATTGATTCAATGCTGGTTTCACAACAATCCAAATAATGACTCCCCTACGGATCTGTAACGTGGAACGCTAACGGCGTTTCGCAGCATAAACTTGAGTTAGCTCAATTCCTACTCGACAATCAATCGACGTAATGCTGCTTTCAGAAACACACCTTACAAAGAATACAATTTTTCACTACGAGGATATATCTTTCTACGGAACAAATCATCCAGACGTAAAGCCACATGGTGGGACTGGAATTCTAATCAGAAGCCGTATTAAGCATACTACTATCATAACAAATTTAAATAAAAACTACCTACAGGCCACATCTATAAAATATAAAAACTAAATACCGGCAACGAAACTTACAACTAGCCGCTGTATACTGCTCCCCTCGCTTCACTATATAGCTAAGATGATTTATGCAGGTTTTTCAACTCACTAGGAGACCATTTCATAGCAGCAGGAGACTACAATGCCAAGCACACACACTGGGGATCTCGTCTCGTGACTCCCAAAAGGAAAGCAGCTCTACAATGCCATTATCAACGCCAAGGAACAGCTCGACCATGTTTCTCCTGGCACACCAACATACTGGCCGCAGACCCATAGAAAACTGCCCGATTTAATAGACTTTGCGATTACCAAAAACATTCCAAACAAGTAAGAGAGCTTACAGTCGAGTGTACTCGACTGTGAGATACCCGCTACCATTTTGAATAAAAAGAAATATATTTTGCGGTATCTTTCTCAAAATATACTGCAAAAATACTATTATAAAATATACCGAATGTATATTTGGTATATTCGACATAGTACCGTATTCAAAATATACCATAGACGGCTCAATATACCAGATTGTCAGCCAAAAAGCAAACTTAAGACCCTAGTAAGTAGGCGTTTTTTGCCCATCAACAAAAGTATTTCTTTAATAACTTCCGACAATTTTATCTGATCGCAACCAAATTTTCAGGAAATCATAATACTATAGTATTATTGTATATACCAAAATTCGGAACTCTCTTAAAATTACGGCTTGTTATTCGATTTTTTTGATTTGCGGGGGCGGAAGTGGGCGTGGCAAAAATTTGAAACAAACTTGATCTGCGTGCAAACATAACAAATGCTGTCGAAAAAAATTATAGCTCTATCTCTTATAGTCTTCTGAGATCCAGAGTTTTCATACGGACAACGGACAGACACACAGACGGACAGACGGACATGCTAATATCGTCTCGGCTGTTGACGCTGATCAAGATATATATACTTTATAGGGTCGGAGATGCCTCCTTCTTACCTGTTACCATACATTTTCCTGCCGGCACACAAAGTTATAATACTTCTACCTTCTATGGGTAGCGGTAATAAAACTCTGATAAGCGCCGAATGCCTTTCGATCTTTCATCTGACAACTCGCCTATACTGTTTATTCTTGACTCCGGCATCCAGGAACATTTGAAACAATCACTAAAATTGACCTCACAGAAGAAACTAATTGGATTTAAGTACAGAAAGTATATAAGCTCACACATTGAGCTTAAGGTCCCCATCCTGTCACAATGAAGCCGACGTAGACAGCTTTGTTAATTCACTGGAGTCTGTACTTGTCCTCTGCAGCCCAAGCTTCAACCACCTCAAACATAAATACCAAAGCAATCGAAAGAAGACAAAATCTACAAATCGAAGCCAGCTCGTCCTCGAAAGCGACGCTTACGTCGAGAGTGGCAATTCCACAGATCGCCATCTTTCTAAGCAATCGTTTAAGACATGCCTCACGTGAACTTACTAAGCTCTACAGCAAGAAGAAGCATATGTCGCAACCCACTACATAGAAGCAATTTGTGTACTTCTAGTACGAAAAACATCACTATGGAGAGCCTCCCTACTCTGAGCTCACCGAAAGAAACAGTGATTGCTATTAGAATCCACAAGGAGGCTGGGCGCGTAAGCGATGCAGACAGAGCCAGCACGTTGCCAACCACCTTAAAAATGTATTTCAACCAAATCCTGCCACGAGTGCGTTTACTCTGCCGACTTTACCAAAACGAGCCTCAGCTTCAACGTGAGCCAATCGGATCATTCGCCAAATGAAATCGTTAGCAGTCATCAAAATCAACTGAATCCGAAATCCCCGGGATGCGACCTCAATAACTCCAAAATGATCATGGCGAGCTCCATATTGCGCCGTTTGCTCTTCAATCACCAGCCTTTTCAACACCATCGCAAAAACTTGGCTACTATCAGTGAGATGGGAAAGAAGTCAATTATAATAATGATAGCAAAGCCGGGAAAAGACCCACACAATCCCACGTCGTATAGACCTATTAGCCTACTTTCATGCTATCTAAACTCTTTGAAAATGCGTTTTTTGATTCCGGATGAAACACATACCTAAGTACTCCAGGAAGGAATCCCGTCACATCAATTTGGGTTTCGTGAAAAAGCACGAACAATTGAGCAGTCAACCGGATAACATCAGAAATTCGGAACGCGTTCGAAAAAACGAGAGTACTGTAAACTGCCATATTTTTAGATGTCTCTCAAGCATTTGACAGAGTCTGGCTAGAAGGTCTAATGTACAAGATCAAGACAATGCTCCCCAGCAACCACCATAAGCTTTTAGAGTCTTACCTTACGACAGAAAATTTGTTGTAAGATGCGAAACTCTGCTATATCTGATGATTTCACTGTTGGAGCTGGAGTTCCTCAAGGTAGTGTGCTAGGGCCAACACTATACGTCCACAGCAGACATCCCGACAAGCACTCGAATAAACAACATCTACGTTTGCTGATGATACAGCTATTCTTAGCCGCTCAAAATGCCCGAGGCAAGCAACTGCGCAGCTAGCTCTTCATATAATCGATGTTGAAAAATATGCTGTCAGATTAGCGAATTAGAGTGAACGAACAAAAAATGCAAGCACGTTACATTCACTCTGAACAGCAAAACTGTCCGCCGCAACATTAAACAAACACTCTACTCCGCAAGCAAACGAAGTGACATATCTAGGAGTACACCTCGACAGAAGACTCACATGGCGCCGGCACATTGAGCCAAAAGAACACACCTAAAGCTAAAAGCCAGCAGCCTCCATTGGCTTATCAACGCTCGGTCTCACCTTAGCTTGAATATAAAGTCCTGCTGCTGTATAACTCGGTACTAAAACCTATATGGATTACGGCTCCCAATTATGGGGGAGTGCCTAGCAAATAGTAATATTGACATAGTCCAGCGAGCTCAGTCGAAGATCTTGAGAAACCATCAACCGGGCACCGTGGTTACGTTTGCAAGGAAAAAACATACAACGCGACTTAAACATCCTAACCAGTCCAAAGAAGTGATCGCAGAACAGAAGGAAAAGTACTATTACCAAGCTACTGTTGGCACCTAACCACCTGGCGTGAGGTCTAAACAAGGTTGAGCAACCCAATCACGTCTTCGTCGTAATGACTTACCTACCCAGCGGACGGAACGACTTGAGGGACGCGCAACCAGAATGCAGTTTTAACACACTGTTAGCTAAATTTTAATGTTAAGATTCGTAAACTTATTGTTAGTCTCAAAATCTAGAGAGAAGATTCAATAAATAAAAGCCAAGTCCTCAAAAAAAAAAAAAAATTGCCTCACAAGCGACCGTATATGTGACATCAACCCGCTGATAAGGCACAGGATCGTTGTGCCGACAATTTATATATATATTTATATATATAGTTATATATACCAATAAGTTTCTGTGTGCGATGACCGTATATGTGTATCTCGCAATCGCTGATAAGTCACCGGGATCATCAATACACAGAAACTAATAAAAAAAACCACCCAAATGGCAAAAGAAACAAAAATTCGTGTGTCGGTGTGTCGTAAAGTTACGTGGTTGCCTTGAAGGAGTATGGTTGTTGTAAAATTAACGAAAAATCGAAAAATAATTATTGTTGTTTGGGAGCAAAAAAAAAAGACAACTTGAAGGCTGCTGATGCGCAAATTAAACACGTCTGTTTCCGTTTGCTAGTTACAAAAGGAGAGAGCGACAATTTATGTTGCCGATTATTCCGACAATAGTAGTTAAAGGGAACAAAGATGTAGGCGAAAGCTTATACTATAACTGTTAACAACTGTAGCAAAAGAAAGAGCGCAAGAATTGAGACTTAAAATGTAACTGCTCAGTTAGGGCTGAGCAGGCTTACAGTAGACAAGGCGCCTTGAATTTAACACCGGCCACCTTGAATACCTGACGTGGATTTCAATTACTGGCCAACCGTGCTAAATTGTGGATTGTTGACGCTTGAATGTCCCATGCCCGTTCCATTTCGGCCACCCGTAAATTTGGCCGTCTGTTCCTCGGGTTACGCCTGCGACCCTTCAGCTATCCACCGCTGAGTGGTGTGTTGTCCTCGTGAACGCAGGACGAGGCATCCGACCTCCAAGCCGGGCTGTGGAGACTTCCATTTGGTGCGGATTTGGAAGGTTGTGGATGTGTCCACGACCGCGCGAGCCAAAACCGCTGTCTAGCGTGGATAACATTTGCCACCTTCGAATACGTCAGCTCTTTGTTGGGCCTGTCTGGCACGATCCTTGCGGCAGCGACGTATGGCTTGCCCGATTAGAAGATGGCCCGGCGTTGGAGCCTCGTCATCGTTGGGATCGGAGCTGAGTGGGGTAAGAGCCGCGATTGAGAATGGCCTCGACATCTGCGATGAGCTCTGACCTCGCTTTCCGCCAGTGACGCGTTGCCCATTGCCCGGACGAGGAGATGCTTGCGGATTTCACCGCGGGCCTCCCCACAGTCCTCGAAATGTGGGGCTCGAGGAGGGATGAGTCCATTCATCCCCAGCTCCGACCGCGAACAACTGCAGTTTTCTCCTGCTTGCTTTGAGATACTCCATCTGTAGCTCCTGAGTAGGTTGTTTGTCCGACGACGAAGTTGGTGGCGTTGTCGATACATCCGAAGGGAGCCACGGCAACGCCTTGCGATGAAGCTTTTGTTAGGATACATAAAAACACTTAGTGGACAAGTCAGCAACCAGTTCTAGATGAACAGCTTTGATGCAAAACACACAAATAACTGCTATAACATTTTTAAAAGGAGGCCGTCCCGTAACTCGCATAAGGAAACATTTTATGGGTCCGCAAAAATCAACACCACAAATGTGAAATGACGTGTAGCAATCAAGCGATCAGTTGGTAACTGCCCCATTACTTGTTCATTAGTTTTGGCTTGTATCGAAAACAAAGAACTCAACCACGAAACTATTTGTGTGCATTCTCTTCGAGGCATTAATCAGCCAAATTCTTTTCCTTAAGAGCGAAAATCTTAGTTTTAACACCAGCATGACGATTGGTCTGATGCAAGTCTCTTAAATACATTCTGACCAAGGGCGAATTTCTTTGACATCAGGATCGGAGAACTTGGCATCGTTAGTCAATTGATGCATTTAATAAGTCTGACACCTACGCGGATAAACGAAAGAGGATTTTTCGGGCTCAAGATTTTTCTGAATAAATGGGGCGAGAGATTGTGACATTTGGTTGAACTAATTGATTGCTTTTAGTTTTTTAAATTCCCAGTGGATATTCCGGACCGTTGGAACGCAATTCGAATAACTCTAACCGAAGGCAATACAACTCCTGTTTACAAGTGCTGAGAACAATTTTTTGTTGAGCAATGAACACAAAGGCAATCACTCGAACCAACCTTTTGTAGCGAGAAAAGCTAGCCAGTATAGATGTCAGAAAATAAGTGTTGGTAGTTAAACAAACCTGAGCTGATTTTTTGTTTCACTGTTTTTCAAAATCGGTTGACAATGAAATATGAGGATTCTTAGGCCATTAAAAAATAGTGGGCCTTCTAACCATATATCGAGTCCGACTAATTCATCGATGTCACAACCACGAGAAACAAATATCGGCAGGGTTTGACGCAGAAGGCACAATGTCTCCATGTATACATCTTGTGTGAGGTCTGTATACTGGATACACGGTTGCTACGATGTTTGCTGCGAAGAAGGCGACATTCTCTAATCCATGCAGTGTGATATATGATCTGTCCAAAATGCCAACACCTCGATTCGCATTTGCCAAGCATTGGCTTGACGTACGACCACAATTGCCGCCAGTAATACCGCTGCACACAACTCAAAGTCTTTGAGATCGACTTGGTTTTAAAGGCGCAAACTTTTGCTTTTGAAGTAAGCAATTTGCATTTCACTTTTCCATTCTGATTAGCTCGTATATATAGAAACAGCAGCCATAAGAAGCGTGGCTGAAAGCCGTCTGCAATATCCATGATATGGATATTGCTTTGCTGGAATTGGTGTATCGTGGAATGGATACTTTGTCAAGGTTTAGTAGGTAGGTTAGGTAGGACCGGCTGCCCAGTACGGGGCAAAAAAGCATAAGCCAGTGGAGAAGTCCGTAGCTGAACCGGTAGCTTATTACGTCTCAGAAATCGCGCAAGTATGGATGCATTTTTGGCAAAAGCCAGCAGCATCCTAAGGAGATAGCCGTGAGACGTCCCGAAGCAATCGTTGTGGCACGGCGAAATTAAGGTATTTCAACCCGAGTCGGGATACGCTGGGGATCTACAGAGAAGATGCCTCAAGTGTTTCCTTAACCCCGGTTCGTTGCATTTCCTGCACTGATCACTGTTCGTGATGCCCAGCTTTACCAGCATGGACAGCTGACATACAGTGGCCAGTTAAAATGCCTAGCATTAGCCTGCAGTCTTTCCTTGAAAGCTGCATGACGAATTTGGTTAAGTTTTTGTTGGTAGAGGCACACATCAGCCTTGCAGTTTTGCACGAGTTGCATTTACGCCAGCATCGCGTCCACTGAAGTCTAGAGCGCACCTCAATTTTTCACTGCTAGAGTTCGCAGGGATATCGGAACATTGCAATGTGTTACCGACATCGAGCCCCTACTCCCTCTTTGGCGAGAGTGTCTGCGATCTCGTTTGCCATCGATGCCCTGGTGGCTTTGGGTCCAATAGATACTGCACGACCGCAGATGCGTTCAGCGACTCTATTGCTCTTCTGCTGTCCAGGACAACTTTGGATTGACCACATCAGAGTGCATTGATCTTATGCAGCCTGGCTGTCAACAAGATGTTAAATAGAGGTTGTGATCACGCTGTAAAACCCCGAGCCAATTCCGGCAGCCTTGGCCAATGGCAAAAACTATCCGCCCTGAAGATGCTGCAATGGTCTGGGATTATAGGATTGTTGGCAGACCGTCTGGGCAGTATTACGTAGCTCGCTCCGACACCATATCCGTACTTCGACCCGTCGGGAAGAGGTTTTGCAGGGTTCCGGAATGTGCGTCGATCAAACTCCCCTTCCCGCCAGCACTTTCCGGCGTTACAATAAATATTGTGTTAATATGGTCAGTTACTGGTAAGGGGGATAGTATAGTCCAAGTCCCTACTAGTTCCACCAAACTGGCGCTGTGACTACATAGCTGCAGACCAAATTGCCAGTTGCGCAATGCCGTAGGGACGATTTTGCAGCTATAGATTGCGCTGTATAGAGGTAATGGTGTCCACACCTAGACTTTACCTCGGAGGGCTTAGTTGGCGTCGACCTTGAAGAGCGCTGTGATAACAGTAGCGCTTGCACACTTGTCCTATTCCAATGATGAGTAGGTTACATCCTGTTTTTCAGTGGCCTGCCACCACGCTAGAGACACCCGTAAGCTAGATGGGCGAACACCTGGACTGTAAATCACCGCATTAGGATAGAGAGGAGGCCCCAGAGTGCAACTAAGCATTTTTCGCCATGTACAGAGGTCGGTGGTTCTCAACCCTTTCTAACCATTGAAGGCTTTCCATGCTCAGTTTGCTGTCCAGGACACACTAGGTATTTTAACTGCTAGCTCGGCAGGCATAGTTGCAGCCTATTTTTGGGGGGACCACGCAGAGTCTTATACCTCTCGTGAAAGAGGAATGAGTCCGTTTTATCCGCGTTAATTGCCTGAGCCCGGCGGATTCGCCGATGCTTTTAACTCCCGCAAAGTGAAGTTCCATGTACGGAATCTAAGGTGTGGGCATTCACCAGTTATCAAAAGCTTATTCGTCAATAGGCAATAACTTGGCCCCGTCTATATTTTAGAAGTAGGCTATTTACGACCAATTCCAAAGGAGAGCGAGAGGAACCCCACCCTGGGGAGTAGCAACTCGCACTACTTTTGTAACTGGCCGCATCGCACCACGTAGCCACCATCCCCGCCTGTCAACAAAGAAGCGCGTTGACCATCTGTGGATCGTGGTGGCCTGTGTTAAGTAAGGTAAGGCCTCATAATAGCATCAGTGTGACGTTATTGAAGGCGCCTGAAAATGCAAGAAATCACCAAGGCATTCTTTTATAGCGGTCCGCTTTTTCTATGGAGCTACTATGAGCATGAAGCAGTCCTCAATGGACTGCCTTTGTATACGATGCTGATTTGGGCCACAGAATCTTGAGTTGCTTCTGATTGTCAAATCAAGTAAAGCTTTTTCCAATGTTTTTAGTCAGGAAAGAGTTAGCTGATAGCCGAAAGTCATTTGGGGACCGACATGACTGATTTGCCCGCCTTGGGCAGGAAAGTGAC